>NW_007577976.1:232115-290263 GCF_000690725.1 Stegastes partitus
TTATTTTTTAATCAAAAACAGCAAAATGTTCAATAAATAAAATGGAAAATACATGAAAAGTCTTCAAATCTGCACCAATGTATAGTCCTTAATTAACTGCCTTCCACCAGTAAATAAATATTAAGTCACACTCTCTGTTTGACTTGATAATGAAACATGTCGTACTTGCAGAGGCAGCTGTACACCAACTAAAAGTCAGCTTGAGCTCATGCTGCTGGAACAGACGTGGGTGTAAAGCTGAATGTCAAGTTAGAAATATAGAAGTACAATTTTTACACAGTCAACTTTGTCTCCAGTGCAGGAATACACTCACCTGCTCTTATTTACCTTTTACATACGCAATGGCGTGTAAACACTCAGCCAGCAGTCATTCAGCACATATTGTACACAACGCAGAAGGAGGCAAAGCAACAGTAAATTCAGCCTGATTGAGCACCAAATAAAATAAAAACTGTCACCACACTGCCACCAGAGCACCATTAGATAAATGCAAAATAAAACCTTAAGTGCCATAATCACCAGAGTGCAATTAAATATGAAATGAAAATGTCAGACGAATAGACACCAAATGGTCATAACTGCTGTCCCATATCAGCAACTCCAGGCTGGAGCCGTAAAGCTCATGTTTGTTTGCTCCTCTCCATTTTACTGGTGTGTTTTTACGGTCAGGGCTCAATCATATAGAGTATCTTAATGATGATGGTAATTAGACAGCATGCTGCAGGGAAGATTTAACCACACCAAAATGTAGTGAAGGAGAGTGATGGAGAAAATCCCAGAAAACTAAGACAGGAGGTTGCTTGTTGTGTGTATGCATGTGGTTGTTTATGTAAAAGTGTGTGTATGTATGAATGTACGGGTCCATGTGTATACAGATATGTGTGTCATTTTGTATTCTTATGATGTAAAATTATGATCGATGTGTTTTTCTATCTGCATTAATGTAAAATCTGCTTATATTTGGTTGTTAGCTGTGAGCATGAATGTTAATAAACTCAGCTCAAGTCACATTGATCTGCAGGTCATAAACAGCTCAGGGTCAGAATCATGAGCTTCTCTTTGGGTTGGTTAATACAATTAGTCTGACTTTGCTTTGTGGCTTCATAAGCATATAAACACCCCCTGTGGCCTTGTATTAATACACCAGGGGATATCAATGATAAATAAACCGCAGAGCTGTGTGTGTGTGAACAAGCAGGTGGAGTAATGATTAGATTTCCATTAGTAAAAGGGGTAATGAACGTGTGTGCGCACACGCACGCATGTGTGTGTGTGTGTGTGTGTGTTGTGCTGTGGGGTGTTGTGCATGTGTATGGACTGTTAATGTCCGTGTGTAGTAAGAGGTGAATTAAAAGTGCATTGACTATGTGGCAGCACATGCTATATATTAAGGCCAGGCATAGCTGGCTCAAGCCAGAGGACCTATTCATCTTCCACGGAAGGCTTTACCCCCCCTTCCCCCCCCGGATAAAACCACGGCCCACACACACCCACATCCCACTCCACCTAGCCATAGACCCCTCCCCTCTGTGCACATAATCAAATTAATTAACATTCCGATCCCATGCTCGTTAATCCAACCAGAGTGGTCAGCGAAAAAAAAACCCAGCAGGGAATAAGTTTGGCAGTGGCACTGATCTAAGAAGTCAAAGCAAATTTTGTTTTTTGTTTGTTTGTTTGTTTTCTTTTCAACAATGGGTGTTACATATTGCTGTGGTTTTGGGATTAGCATCACAGTTTGATCACCATCTTTGCTGCAGAGACATCAAATGTGGTGACAATTCTCACCCATTGCTGATCTTTACTTATTACTTTGAAGTAAATTGTTGTATTCGGGCCTAGGCAAAAATAATGGTAGCAATATGTACAGTTAAGCTAACTAACTGCAAGCTGTCGCTTTATATCTACTTTACAGACAACTCTACAAGGAGGAATACTTCTGTTGTAGTCTTAAAGTCATTTTTTATCTGTTTTTGTTATGCTGTATTGCATAAATTATTCTAGACATACAATTTTGCACAGGAGTCAGAGTAGAGTCGCTGTTCCTTCATGTTGAATGGAGCCAGTTGAGGTGGTTTGTACATTTGACTCGGATGCCTCCTGGGCAACTTCCTTTGGAGGTTTTTCGAGTATGTCCACATGGGAGGAGACCCCAACGTAGACCCAGAACTCACTGGAAGGATTATATATCTCATCTGGCCTGGGAACACCTCAGGATTCCCCCAGGAGGGACTGGAGAGTGTGGCTAGGGAGGTGGTCATCTGGACTGACCTGCCTCACTTTCTGCCTGCACACCTGACCCTGCTGAAGTAGAAGAAAATGGATGAATGGATATCATTTTGCACACACATATACTGGCCTCAATGTATCTTTTTCGAGTTCAAGTTCTGTTAAGCCTAATTTTCTGGCCCCTGCTACACCGTATATATCCAGCTTATATTCAAATAGTAAGTGGACCAAACACTTATCTATCATCAAGTATAAAGCATCAATATAAAATTTAGCATATAGGCTAACATAACAAACCCCCACAGTTTGATTTGCTACATGCTCAGAATTAACGTGGGATCCAGAAGGTACGATTTTAGGGCTTTTCCTATGTAAGTCCATGACACCTTGTCTCTGCCCCAAGTTTTTATAGTGGAAAGCCAGTTAAGAAGCCCAGGCCTTAGGGTAGCTAATACCATAATACATCCTCATTTGTCTAATGATGGTGATGTAGCGTAGCCTGGTAAGCACCGACAAAGAAATGTCTCATGTGAACAACAGACTTTTTTTTTCTCTTCCTTGGCAATTACAATTAAACAATCCACTTAATGTTATCAGAAATTCCTTTGAATTTCTTGTGCATGGATACTGTTTGAATTAAGCACCTCAAAGGCAGATATGTATCAGTGACAAACAACTACAATATAAGACATCTACAGCATATACAGGAGATGGGTAATGCTGAGAAAACACTACCACTAAATTATCTAAATCTTCAGACAGATAGCTAAACTATCAGATAAAAACATAAATTGTAACTAATAGCATTTATCAGTGCAATACATTTACAGTGATGAGCAATATAATTACTATACCTCAGTCCGAAAACTGTTAATAAATCATATTACCTGATCATGCACATAAACACTATGAAATCAAATCACATTATTTCCAAAGATCAAAAAGGCTCCAGTGTCAGATAAAACATAAAAAGAAATCTCCCTTGTCTGTATTGTAAATCCTTTCCAGCTGTGGAGTTTATTTTGGAGCAGAAGTCTGTCTCACCTTTTTAAATTAATAGATAGTGTGAGGATGCAGGAGTTGTACCTGTTAATGAATTCACTAGAGTGAGCTGTAGGAGATT
This sequence comes from Stegastes partitus, assembly GCF_000690725.1. NCBI lineage: Eukaryota > Metazoa > Chordata > Actinopteri > Pomacentridae > Stegastes > Stegastes partitus. Next base: position 235,468 of record NW_007577976.1, read on the forward strand.
GATTAATTCATGACAGGTAGCTGATCCCCTTGGCCCTGGGTCTCCCCCGTGAGCCAGCCCTCCTATCCCCTATCTCCTTTTAGACCTGTACCTCCTTCCTATGATAGTGTTGTTCCACACCTCTCCCCCCTCTCTCCTCCTCTGCCTGTCTTTGCTCCGTCTTGCTCCTTTGGGACTCTTGTGACACAAAAGGAAACTGGTTTATTAATTAAAACTTCTGAGAATTAACTGCTGTATTTTAGATGTGCCTCTTCTCTGCCTTCCCCTGGGCTTTAAACTTAAAAAAATATATATTTGGAATGATAAAAGTAAAAAGCCAGGAGAAGACAGAAGTTAAAAAGAAAAAATAACAGGTAGGGAAGAAGGTGAGAAGAGAAAAAAAAAAATCATGTTGGTTGACAGAGTTTTTCCAACTGTGCTGTAGTAGAAGCTCAGCCACGAGGAGAGAAACTGTATTGATCCCTTTCCTCTCTCCTCTAACAAGGGAAGATTTGAGCAGATTTCCCCTCCGTGTCTGGAGGAATACATCCCTTTCATCCCCCTCACTTCTCCTGTTTATCTCTCCACTCTTCAGGTACTCTGAAGAGCACCTCCAATCCCTCCACCCCACCCCCAAAGCCTGCAAAAAGGGGGAAACCCTGTTTGTGAAGGCTTCAGTAAGCCTCCCAGTGTGCACACTGCACACACACACACACACACACACACACACACACAGCAGACCTCTTGCATGCCGACACGACCTCTTGCTTGTCCCTCTATACTTGTGAGTACATTATGCCAGCCGTATAGCTCATTATAAACACAAATGTTTCCCATGTTGTTAATCAGGTCAGCAAAATCATTGGCTCACCGCAAATACATGTCTGTGAACTGTGTAACTGTGTGTGTTAACTGTATCATCAAGAAAGGCATCCTGATCAAAGAGGACCCCTCTCACCCTCTCCATCACTCCTTCCAGCTACTTCCATCAGGCAGATGTTAAAAAGTCCCACTGGCCCACAAAAACATCTATAAAAAATCCTTTATTCCCACTGCAATAACCACCCTGAACAAAATGAAATAAGACACTGAACAGTGAGTTTTATTGGCTGCTGTTACTCAAGGTCCTCATTGTCAAAATATGTCCTGATTTCCCAAAATACTCTCACTTTCTACAAATTCCTTCACTTTCCAATAAATCTCTACAGTCAGAAAACTTTTGAAAATGTCTTTTCCAAAATGCTTCAAACCTTTCATCGTCTTTACTTACCAAAACATTTCCTAACTTTAAAAATATCATGATTGTCAAAGCTTTCCAAACTGTTACTTTCCAAAACATCTTTGCAATTCATAAACATTTCTTAAAATTATTGTCCAAACATGTGCCAACAAGGTATTTTCAACAGACAACATTAAAACAGACACATGTCCAATCCCAAATGTCATTTTAACCTTAACATCACCAAAGATTCACATTTTTGAAAAATGTCCTCATTTCCAAATAGAGCTCTGTTTCTACATTTCATAGTTTTCCAAAGTCTCCTGACTGTTCAAGCATTTTTTGTTCTTCTAAAATACCTCTGTTACAGTGTGAATGCATATATGACCTAAAAGCTTATTTTGTGCCTAAAATAACCCCAGGTGTGTAACAATCTCCCTGAAACTCCTCCAAAAACTGCCTGGTCTCCACAGCTGGACTGTATGTGTTGGTGAGGAAGGACGTAGATGTATGTATATGTGTGTGAACGCGTGTGTGTGTTGCCCAGAGAAAGATGGGTGCTGCTGGGATGAAGCTCCTGTCACAAGGGGACAGCTTTGTGTCCCTGTCTTCCCCTTCCCTCCTTCCCAGCCCCCCGGAGAGGCAGAGGAGTCATTAGCTCAGCCTTATGATGTCGTCACGGTGGGTTACTGACAAGTCGTGAGGCCCTCACGCCAATCCGTCCCTCTCCACAGCCCCCTCGCCATTTTCCGCCCTCCCCTGCTGCTCAGCAGCACCTCCTCCCCTGGCTTGCTGACCACCCTCCACCACACAAGCCCTCTCTCCTCTCTCCCAAAACATCTCCTCATCCCTCAGTGGTCAGTGCAGGGGGAAGAGCTGCTGACGCAGGCCAGCAGAGGTAACAAGCTTACCTGAGGATAATCTGCTAAGAAAAATTTCAAGGGATGAAATAACAGAGTGAGAGAGGGTGGGAGACATAAAGAGAGACAGAGAGAGAGAGAGACAGAGAGAGAGAGAGAGAGAGAGAGAGAGAGAGAGGGAGAGACAGAGGCAGGAAGGCTAGATGGAGAAAAACTTAGCAAAGTTTTTAGTCCCTGACTTGCTGCGGCAAGCACTTCCTATTCTCCAAGCCAACTTCCCCTCTATGGTCAAGCACTTACTGCTCTCACAATGCCCTCGCTGAAGAGAGGGGAGGAGGGGGCAAGAAAGAGAGGGAGAGTGAGTTAGGAAACATGGAGGAAAAACAGAATGTGGACTGACATGTAATCTCTCATCAAACAAACTCACAGTCTAACGTGAATTAATTGTTATTTGGACCTATTAATAACAAAAACACAATTTCCACGGAGAGATGTGGTTATGCATATCTCTGTACACATGTTAAATACTAGGATCACCTCTTTGTGTAAGCACCCGTGATCATTTTGAACATAAAGCAGCAATTTCAACATGGTTAATCTGATGTTGTTTCTTTAAATTGCATTTGTCCATGTTTCTGAAATCAGGATATGAAATGGGACACACATGTCCATGTTAATACCAAATGAATGTTGTCTTGGTTCCATTATGAAAATGCGACATGTGCCAGAGTTAAGTATGAGGATCATAAAACTATAAAAATCTGGTGCATTCAATGTGAATATTTTACTCAATATGGCATGCACACAGTCTGTTTTTTGTGTAGGTTCAACTGTTTTCTCAGGGTACACTGACGTCATATCACTGCAGTGTCTAAAGGCTTCTTAGATATCTTATTTCTGATTACTAAATGCAACATTTTCTTTAAATATGTTTTTTCCTTTTTACTGGCAACAATATTAACAAGGACTGGAATGAAAGTACCAATCATTTCATCTGAAGAAAATTAAAATCGTCTGTAAATTGTCTACATCCATCCATCCATCCATTTTCTTCCGCTTATCCGGGTCTATGGTCATGGATCTTCTACATGAAAATAACTAATACATCAAAATTACTCCTCCTCCATTACTGGTAAGATCACTGAGAATTCAAAGGGCAGATAAAGTAAAGACTGTAGTATTGAGCATCATATTAATTCTGCATAAATGTTTGTATGTTTCTTTTATCACTTTTGAATTGCTTAGTTTCATTTATAAAAATACTCTTCAATATGGTTTGGGCTAGCCTTGTATGTTACAGAACATGTTGGTCTGAAGTCATTATTTAAAATTAGAATCAGTTACATGCTTGGTTCACAAAATCTACTTTACAGTGAAACAGAGTCCAGAAAAGTTCCATTTCTTCTTTTAGAAGAAAATCACAGCATCTTTATTTTCTGATGTGATACTGTGTGATGTCAATAATGATTAAATTGCTCAGCAACATCTTCTGCATCAGTGGTTGTGGCTTCCTTTTTTGTCTTGATAAATGCTCATCCACATGAACATATATTCATGTTCATTCTAATGACATGTAACCAAAGGTATGTCTCTTACTCTCCCACCTCCGTCATTCTTAAATGTCAAAGGTATATTTCTTTTTCAGTTCAATAACTGACTAAACCTTTCGTATTATTTTCTTCCTCACTTGATAAAGTTTTGTATTTGTTCTGCATGCTGGGTGTAATGTTGAAAATTCAGAATAATGAGTCTGGACATTTGCATTAAGAGTTTTGTCCTTTGAAACTCTGAGGGGAAAACTATGCCAAAGCAATGGTAAACCACTGTAAAAGTTGAGATTAAAAATGCAGCTAGTCAGACCGGTGAACCGTGTGTGTGCGTGTGCACGCGCGCGCGCGTGTGTGTGTGTGTGTGTGTGCGTGTGTTTGGGGTACTGTTGAGTTCTCTCTTTTAATCAAGACCAACTTTAATGAACTGTCTTTGTGCATCACTTTCATTAGCACATTTACTCAATCAATACGCACTGTGTATTCAAGCAATTCAATGAAAACTGTAATGTGATGTTTGGATTGGAAAGGAAAAGTGTGCTTGTTTGTGTGTGTGTGTGTGTGTGTGTGTGTGCGTGTATTTGTGTGTTGCTTTCACTGTGCATAGTAATTGCTGTATAGTGTGTGTTTCATAGTGTATATTTGCATGTACATTTACACTGTAGCTAATTTTGCCAAAATGTGAAAGCGTGTCTGTCTGTCTGTGTGTGTGTGTGTGTGTGTGTGTGTGTGTGTGCATGGAGATAAAAGTGTGTACTGAAGCTGTCCTAAACCTTGAAGATGGACCGAGATGGTCCCACAATTAACTTTGTCATTCTGGTTCAGCCCTAGCCATCAGTAGTGATATCTGTCATTCAATCTCTATTCATCCTTACGTCTTTCCCATCATGCAGCAGTTTGGCCACAGAATGCACTGATTAGCCCTCTGACCATTTAATTAATTAGGCTCGGCACTTAATTATGACAAACTGCATTACTGCAGCGGCACACCAGGGCTCAGGCAGGTTATGTTCGGTAACAATTTGATTTGAGTGAAAATGGGGAGCACTGATGGAGGAGGGGAGTTTATTGAGCGGAAAGAGACATATGATGAGATTAACAATAATCAGAGCAGCGGGAATAGCCCATGACCAGCCGAGGAGGGGGGGAGGGAGGGCAGGGAGGGTGAGTGAAGGGCTGAGATGGATCAAATTAGGTTTTTCTCTTCTCATTAGGATCTGGAGAACAAAGTGATACTGAGGGAGTGTGTGCGTGCCTGTGTGGTCTGTTGGATGGGGATTTAATATGCTCAGTACGTCTGTATATTTTCTTGAAGCTGAGATAATAATCTAATCTACATTTTTTCTTTCTTTCTTGGTATAACAATGAAAGATGATAATGCATTCAGTGGGGTGGCCATTTCTTTGAAAGCATGAAAAACCTTTAAATTTTGTCCAAAATTTAAATTTGAGCTTTATCAGAAGGGTGTAAGATGAGGAAGTTGACTACTTAAGCCCTATTTACATATATGCACAAGTCATCTACATATCTGTGTGAAATATGGGATACAAGACTGGTGTAAACATGGACGCACAATTTAATCTGTCTGGATACTTGCTACTTGCTACTTACACGATAGCATGTAATTTAGCAAGCTATCTACATCAGGAATTATTGGGACAAGACTTAGTTGCATCACCAACTTTTGTCTCTTAACTGCATAAAAATCATGCGCCTTCTATTGAACTTTTTCAAACAGAAGAATACAATAAAAGTGAAGGTGCAACATTAACAGACACTGGTGTTCCTATCTCTCCAAGTTCAACAGTTTCCATTAAGGTGCTACTGTTTACATGGCAAAGTTTGTCAAAAACATCAAAGATTTGAATGTATTGACTTTCAAGCTGCAAACAAAATCACTGACTGCTTCATTTGAATACATTGATTTGATTGTGTAAAATATAGCATTTTAAAAAACTGGAATAAGTAGACCTCTCAGCAGCTTTTTGCCATTTTAAACACAATTTTTTCTCTCTAACCACACACAGTATATGCACATACTGTATACATATTTATATACACTGTTGCCTATAAAGTTGGATTATTATTATTTTTTTTATCTCTTCTCATGAAATGATTGTGACAATGTGATTTGTTCTTGATATATAAAGTGTATATCTTCTCAAAACTTTATTGATATCACAATATACATGCAACACATATCACAGTAAAAATTAAACCACAATTAACTTTTGCAAACTGTGTATTCAGGCTTAAACAAAATTGAGGGTCTTGACCAATAGGATACAGGGTTTTGTTTCAATTTCTCAACCTTGGTCAATTTAACAGGAAACACATATTCAAGGGGATTTTGTGCATAAAAATGTCCAATATCACGCTTTCAAATGTCCCTCAGTCACTAATATTGAGTATGACCACCCCCGACACAGATCAGTGCTTTAAGACATCGTGGCATCCTGTCCACAAGCTTGTTGACGGTGCCAATGGGCAGGACGTCCCACTCTGCATGAAAGCAGTGATTTAAAATTAACAAAAATATATTTTATGTAAAAAAAGTAATGATAACAGAAGTGAATATTTTAATATAAATAGTCAAGCTGTACATTTGTGCTAAAGTGGCAACAAATGTTGTACACTTGGAATTCCAACATTTTTGAAGTGCAACATCTTAAGTAATCTTGATATACTGGAGAAAAATATACTCAAAATACCATTGTAATTTGTAAGTCTTTGCAGTGTCAAAAAAGCATTTGTAAAATAATATTGTATTTTTTTCCAAATAAGAAGCTTCCATTTGTTTTGATCTGTGCGTTACATACCCCCTATAAATACCAGCTTTCCCCCCCCCTCAAAAATCTATATGATGTGTCCTTGTAATGTTTCACAGCTCAGTTTTGGTAGACTGGACATTCTGCCTGACTGAAGCTCCAGTATAGAGAACCAGCATATTACAGGATCAGAAATGTACTCCGTTTCTACACTGCTATGATTTGCTCATATTTCTATGACAAAAAAAGGCTCTGTTGTAAAGCTTTTCAAAGCTGTTTGAGGAGGGTATTTAAAGGGATGAACACTCTTTCGGACACACTGCACACTGTTACATCAGTCCTCTGTGCTGTGTACCCTGCAGCCACGCCACAATATGATAATGCCCATGTGAATAGCATGGGGAGTGGGTATAGTAAAATGATGAATTATGATAAATAGGGCCATAGCATAGGCATGAAGGAGAGGAAATCACCAGTCTAATGCACCATGGTGTGTGTGTGTGTGTGTGTGTGTGTGTGTGTGTGTGTGTGTGTGTGTGTGTGTGTGTGTGTGTGTGTGTGTGTGTGTCCTGGTGAACCAAGGCTCCCTACATCACAGACCAGGAACGTTGACAAAAAGAAACAGATTGGATAGAGAGTGAGGGGTGTGCCTGGAGGGAAGTGAGGTGGAGAGAATGAGGGAGTGGAGAGAGGAAGGGGGATGAAAAGGCCGTCTCCCAGACACATATATTAACCCCTGACTCCCCCCGACCCCAGGAGTCTGATCCCTTCAGCTCACTCGTTGCAGATTTAACATAGCAGGACCTCCTAACAGGGGAACAATATTAGCTTGATGCTGCCAAAGAGTGATAACATCCACACATTACTCCAACACTGACACAACGTCAACCTCAAATGGCGGTGATATTACTTCTCCTATCAGCTGGCAGTAGACTGACACTTTTGTTTTGGTTTTGCATTTTTGTAAGCTTAAAATAAAAGAAACAAACCCAAACTTGCTTCATTGTAAACAAGAATGAAAAAAAATCACCTCAGTCATGTGTGTTGTAACTAAAACCTGCTCAGTGTTCAGACACAGCTTCAGAAGAATAGAGATATTAAACACACTCTCTGGGAGTCGCTATGGCAATCAACAACAAATCGATCAATCCCATTGGACACACTGATGCTTGAGCTAACGCTTCATGTCCCCACTGACCCACTCACACCACACACACACAGATCCTACAGCCCTCCATGCTCACTTTGTGTAGGAGAGGACAAGCTGGTAATAAAACCATGTCATTTTAATTAAATCTATGATTACATGAGAAAAACAGCGTGAGTTACTAACGATACCCAATTCCACGCTGAAAAAGGACAAAAAAAATGTGCATTAAGATTCAACTTAAAAGTGGAGTATGTGATTCTAATCCAATACCCTTTTTGCCAAATTAATGGCCCACTCCCAGTCTGTATGCAACTCTGTCTCCCCAAAATACTGTACTTGCATAGGACTGTCAAACAACACATTCTCAAAATTGTTTTTTTAAATGTTTATTTTATTTATCTATTTATTTTTAAATAAGTTGCCAATCAATCTTTAATTAATGATTTATTTCAGCTCCAGGACACTTAAAGACTTTATCTAGAGACAGATAAAAGCAGTTGTTGAAGAACAAACCAGCAACACAAGACAACAAAAACTTGCTTTATGAAAAGGAAAAACATCTTATTGAAAACACCTTAACAGCAGTTTAAGTGAAATACACTGGAGTGCATAATTAAAGAAACATCCATCCATCCATCCATCCATTATCTATACACCACTTATTCCTCTCCAGGGTTGCTGGGGGCTGGAGTCTATCTCAGCTGACTTAGGGCGAAGGCAGGGGACACCCTGGACAGGTCACCAGTCTATCACAGGACTACACTTAGAGACAGACAACCAATCACACTCACATTCACACCTATGGACAATTTAGAATCACCAATTAACCTCAACATGTTTTTGGACTGTGGGATAGAAACTGCACAGGGAGAACATGCAAACTCCACGCAGAAAGATCCCGGGCACAGGCTGGGACGCAAACCAAGGCTTCTTCTTTGTTTTTTTAAATTAAAGAAACATGATTTATGAAAATAACCAAATGTGTAGAACTGTTTTTGCACTTGAACCCTACGCCCACTTTGGACACAAACATCTGCCAAATGGATTTAAAAAAGGATGCAAATGGATTCTCTCTGTTGCCCTGTTTGTCTTTGTCTCATCAACATATATACAGGTTTAGTAGTGTAAATATATACACATTTGCAGCTCTGAAAATCTGACAGACATCACAACTGTCAGTCACACACACCACTGTGATGACAGCTAATACGGTATTGGTGAGCTGATATGTTTGGTGCAGGTGTAATTTGTGTGGCTTCATGCGGTGAGCCTCCTCACAACCCGTCCTCACAGTGTGGTTTGGTTCCCTCCCTCAGGAGCAGAGTTCAGACACATAATCCACCCTGCTAATTGGCCCCCAATGCCACTGCAGTGAGTCAGGTACGCAGAAATACATACTCACACCACAGTACACACATGCACACACACACATGCACACACACACACACACACACACACACACACACACAAACATACGTTTTCTCCCCAATCCAACCATCACAGCAATTTGAAGTACAACTCAAACTAACAGAATGATGAATAATGAATGGAATCAGTCTGTCTCTTCTAGATATCTAGACATGACAGTAATACCAATGAAAAAAATGCATTTTATCAAAAAATATGTTCATACTTTTCATTGTATTGATGTCAGTTTGGAAACTCTCGTATCATATCAGCACAAGTATTTAAAAAAATGTTGCCAACCTTTAGTATGTACTTATATCCAGTTTAAACCAGTCAAGTGCACAGCTGTGAAGTATAACATACTAGTCCTGCATTAAATTCTGCTTTTATGATGGTGATGCTGTTCAGTATTTGCTCTAAGTTCAGTCTTTACTGTCAGTGTCTTATGTTGAGTCACTTGTGTGGTCATGCTGGAGACTGAATCATACAGGTGGTGTTTCTTCAGTTTTCTCCATCCATTTGTAAAATTCTCAACACTTCTCTAAGGCCTTTCACACACTAATGTGGGTATTTTTCCAGACAGTCCACCCCCAATACAAAAAATGTTCACATGAAAATAATTTTACAAACTATCTCTGTATACACACGAATGCAAAAACAACTGCAGTGCTTGAATGCTGCGGAAGCCTACATGAACAATATATCAAATAACAGAGAATATTCTGTCATGTCATCCCTTCTGTGGATGCTGTGGACTAAGTCATATTGCAGCAGCTGCGGAGGCTTTAGTAAGCTGGTGAAGTGGTGCGGCAATGCCAAGTTAAGTTGTAAATTTGTAACTGCTCGTGCTAACCAAATGTAAAGAAACCGGTATATATGATATCTTCAAATGCTGCTGTTGTTGATTTAGGAACATGCTTGTTACACAAAGAAACAATGAGTATGTGTGCTTTGAGCATATACAGTCTATAGCTTTGAGGTGAAACGTTATTGTTTTCCAAACCCTCTATGTGGAGGGTCTAAAACGACATATTAATCAAATGCTCTCAGACCAAAATATGTTAAATCATTAAAATTTTATTAAACTTTTGCTTTACGTTTTTCAGTTCCCAAAAATGAAGCATGTTTTAAAGTCATATAACATGTATCACATTTAAGCATTCATAACATAATGTGATACTTATGAATTGAATTCTTCTAGCTCTTTGCTTACATTATTGCCTGTTTACACAGAGCAGGATTTTCAGAAATTCTAGGATGTAAATCGTAAACAGCTGTTTCATTTGTAATATATGCTGTGAGAGGGGAAGCCACAATTTCCCACATTCTGGAAAACAAAGTTCTTCCAGCAAATTAAATCACAGAACTGCGATCATGTCCAATCATCAAAGAAATCTGATCAACACGAGTTTGCGAGTTTGATAAATCATTATGTTCGCCTACTGTGTGCTGTAAATTTACACCACATTATCTCAGGGGTCTTCTTCAATATTTTGGGCCACGTTGTTCCACATCGTGTCACCTCCTGTGTCGTCGTCACCCCCCCCCCCCTCCAGTGGGGGTCAGTCTGCTGAGGGCAGCAGTTTCAGGATGTCCTGTGAGCGCATGGGTAAACCCAGCTCTATATATATGCAAATCCCATTCATTCCCCTTCCAGAGCGTAATTGACAATCTATGAGGGCTATTGATCGACATGAAGATGTCTCTATGCACATTTGACTGTGTGGACAAGTGTGTGTTTATTTGTTTATGTGTGCCTACAGAGGGACTCTGGATTGAATTAAAGATGAGGGACAGAGCCTCTGAGGTCAGTGTGGACATACCTGTATCTGTGCGTTGAGTTCAGGTGAGGGTTACTATTGAGCTGATAATAAGTGGAGTTTCCAGGGTGAGAGCACATTGCCTCACTGTGACCTTGCATGAACTAAAGCACTGTGTTGACTGCGTCAAACAAGAAATGTTTGGAAAGGTCCATAAGAGGAAAAGAAACAAGAAAGAACTGAAAAGAATGCATCAAAAGACAGAACCTGAGCAATGCACAACTTCCTTTAATTCCTAAAATTTACTAAAGTACTGTTTGTTTCAGAAAAACTTTCAAGTTTTACACCTTAAACCTCACTGATGATTTGAGTCACTTTTAATTTTGTGGTTTTAAAATGTACATTCAAGATAATAAAAACCACATCTTCTCTCCTTGCTTCTGCCCCCCCTTTTTTTTTCATTTTCTCATGTTTTGCTTCTTATCTGCTTGTTTTTCATCTTTTTGCATTTATCCTTTCTTTTTCCTTTTCTCAATCCTCCTCTCTAAAGCCTGTATACCTTGATTCTTTCTTCTGTCTTCCTCTTTTTACCCATTTGATCCCTCTTTCATTTCTCACACATCTGTCCAAATGTTGTACTTTTTAGCTTCTGTTTTTCCTTAAGCTATTTTTCTCCTTTCATGTTTTCTTATTTGTTTCTTTCACTTTTGTTTTTTTCTCCTTTCTTTTGTTCTTACTTGTTCTTTCTTTTTTTTTGTCTTCTTTTATCCTTCTTCCCTTCTATCCTCTCTGATTTAGCTGATCTGGAGGCGCGAAAAGAGGGCAAAACTGGAGATGCACGTTGAATTTAATTTAAATGAAAGCACTGAACATGGCAGATTTTTATACATCAGTAAAAATAAATATTTGCGTGCTATCAAGCGCTCCTCTAATCTAAACTGTGTGTAACTTGCTAGCAATAAATTTATTAAAATGTCTTTGTTTCTTCTGTCAAGATAACAACCATGAACAATGCCTGTACAGTAAGCTGTGCATATGCCAGTGTGCTGTGTGTGTTTGCACATCTGTGCATTTACTGCTCATCTTGCAAACCTGCCTCCTCAGCAAGAGCAGCTTCCTCATGTAGAACTAGAAAAGTAGATATACATGCGAACAAACAAAACTGTGTTTTTGTGTGTGCGCTCCCATGTGTGATCACATGAAGAAGAGCAGGCAATGAGTATTTACCGGCTGACCAGTGTCTCACTGACAGATTCAGATTGGGATGCTTTCGGCACTCGCAGGATTTATGGTCGCTTTGACGCCGCTTTCCTCCTAAATTACAGCCTGGCGAGGAACAATGAGATGGCCTGGGAATCAGGTCCGATGCTCTTAGCCTCCCCTGGGGTTAACAGTCCCTGACTCAACCCTTCGCACTCCATTTTACACCCCCAACCAGCAGCTCATCCTCTTTTCCAGCTCAGAGAGAATGAGGGAGGAGGAGAAAACAATCTAGTATAAGAAAATAGCTTTTTTTCTTTGTTCAAATTCACATAGAGATATAAATCAGTTTGTATTCATTTATAAACAAAGGCAACAATTTCCTTTTATATGGGATTCTAACTATGACCAACAGAGTTATATGTTTCTGTGATTATTATCATAATTTCTCCAGGCTTCCATCCTCCTGCTCTCCTTACTCCTTTCAGGTCTGTTAATGTTCTCCCCCCCTGCAGGGCTGGAGATGGGCCACCTACATCGATTTCACACCCAAAGCTCAGATAAAGAGGAGAAAATCAGCTGGTCCACTGTCATGTGTGATTGTGTGTTCGACGTCTGTGAACACAAACTGCACTGAGGTAGGGGAGGACGATTCAACAGCACTGATGAAAGGTATGAAAAAGGGTGCACTTAAATTATGCACTCTTATGTAAATGGTTTGCATATGGAGGAGAGACATGCAGTAATTCATTGTTCAAAGGTTGAACTACTATGGTCAAATATATGATTTAATTTGCTTAAGTGGTATTAGCATATATATCTAGTTATATGTGTCTACAAGAGTAGACAGACCGTGCTTCTGGTTACTTACATGATAACGAATCAAGACTACTTTCGCTTACAAAATAATAACAATCATATACAATGAAGATAGAAGTCTTCACAGGTCCTCTTGGTTTGATGCAGATCATATGCAGGTGCTGAGATGGGCAGCGTCAAAATTATATTCAAATTAATGTAGCTCACATAGCTCTCACCATAGGTCTGTAATAATGTCTGATATCTGATCAGAGTGAAACTTCATATAATAATACTTAAGTGCAGGAAAAGTGATATATATGGCTACTTTTTTCTCACCATGGTTGCCAACTGGTGAAGCGTCTTACTAGAAAATGCCTCTTTGGGATCCACATCATTCATTCCATATGTGTATAGGTAGAATTTAAAGACATTTGCATGTCATTGTTTCATCATTCATGCTAAAACAGAACATGCAGTATGCTTTTCTTTTTTTTCTATTTCAAACTCACCTCCTGACATGAAGTTGGATCAATCTATCAGCCTGTTGGACACAGAGGGGGATACAATAAACAGTTGTGATCTTGGCCATATCAACACAGTTAACAATGATCATTAAAGACATGCATACTTGCAGAAGTGTCTTCTGGCACTCCATTTCACAGATTGGATGTTCTGTCCTGGAGTCCATCAGGTCACTTTTGGAAAATTACTTTTTGCATGTTGTGTTTTTGATAAGGGGATGGAGAGAGACTTTAAATCCATTTAAAAAAGAAAAAAACACAGGGTAAAAAAAAGAAGCGCGATATAGTGAAACACAGTTATAAGAATGTGGAGGAGGGAGAGAGGGGTGCAGGGTAGCACAGAGGTCAGAAGTGGAGGGGCGATCAGAGGAAGGGGCTGTGCTTGGTGTGTGTGCTGGGTGGGGGGAGCAGGTTGTTTATGGCGATCTTGTCACGTTTCGTCTCTCTGGGACAATCAGGAGATTAAGTGTTGAGGAGTGGCTGGGGAGCGGCTGCAGTCACATGCCATTACTCACTCCCTGCATCACAATTAGTGCAAATGGCGCATTACAGGGAAATTATCATCAATATGATATTAAGAGACACTGGCTGAACCAATCAGGGGGAAAGTGCTTATCCATTGGTAACCAAAGATGACTGTAAGGCACCAGCACACTGAGGTGACACTGACATGGCCTTTGAGAACACAGACAGATAGACACAGATTGAGAATATACATGAACTACTCAGAGGAAGCCTGTCCCTGCAAAGACTGTGTGATCCTCTGTGAGCAGTAGTGTTTTAAATTCTGCAACTTGGTTTGGACCTTGTTACAGCCATCAGTGCTCTATCTGTGTGTAGGTAAGTTGTGCGATGGGTTGTTTTTTTTTCGCTCTTCTTCAGGTTACGACCTGAGAAGCAACATGAGTGGCCAGGTGTACCTGTGGTCCCTCTGTAATTAACATGAACTCTTAAAAGCCAATCCGCCCTGATCATCATTGCTAGTGGGCCAAATCAGCAGCTAATGTGCTATGTGGTGTTGGTGTCTTGTCGTAGCGAGGTGTGTGTGGTGCTTTGCAGAACTACAGATCGGATTCATTGTTTTTCTGAGAAGCCTACTTTCAGCTGAATTTAGTTTTTGTTAATCAGTTTCCTCTTCTTTAACATAGTTTTTCCAGACATCAATTGCTACTCCCCTTATTTCATAGTTCCACAGGGATGTAACATATTTGGAGGCTCGTCCGGGATTATTTTAAAGGGTTTAGGAAATTGATTAGTGACTGAGTAACATTTTGTATCATAGTTGTCATGGTGAGTATTGGTGTCTGTTTTCACTGTTTAGCCTTCGCCACAGCTTCCTCAGATAGGCAGCTGAGCTCCTTCAGCTCCTCTATCAGGCACCCTTGTGTTATTTTCCCTTTATTATTTTCAAGGTTAATCCTGGTGGTGGTAGGCAGTCCCTGAGTTCTGCCTTTCAAGTTGCCTTGAGCAAAGCACGCTCCAGAAGATACACAGGTAAGAAGAGTCAAGGAGGACCTGAGGAAGGTTTGTTGAATGTTGGTGTTGTTAGGCTCAATGTTGGTTGTCGTTTATCGTCCTTATTGAAATACATTAAGCAATACACAATCATGCTTATACTGACTGATGGTGGCAATGACTAGAAAATACCTGAAACAGGGCAATTCTTTTGTTTTGTGATGATATGTGCAAAATCTCATCCGAGTCCTGCTGAGTTATGGCTATTTAAACCTTACTTTGTTGTCACCAGTGAGCAAAGCAATCTGTAAAAGCAACACTTTCGCATTATCATCTCGCACATAGTTGACATCGTAACGAATGTTGTAAAACGTTGTCTAATTACACACAAAGCAGCCAAATTTCTGGTACCAGACAGAATACTAGTTAGATATTAATCTTCCTTTAGTTGCCCTTTGATTTCCAAACCATCCATTGGAAAATATCTGGCTCTTTAACTATATAATGCACTCATATTTTCACCAGCTAGCTGCTAATTTTGTCAATTTGCTGTTTATTGCTGGGCTGCTGTATCATTGGAGTATCAGAACCTTTTTGTTGAAAGTGAATGACACCAAATAATAAAGCTACAGATTGTGGACCAAAACAATAAGCTGAAATATTTTTTAGAGCTGAGGGGATGTTAGTGGCTGAGTGAATCTTTCACTCAGATATATTTATCTGAAAAACAAAATATTAAATGGAATATTTTAAAGGCATTGCAGCCTTAGCTCACCTGGTTTGGACTTTATCAGCACATTAAGTGGCCCATTATCAGTGCACATTATTCTTAAACATAAAGTTGAAACATATACTGTATAAAAAGACACATAACCTTTTTTTTTCTCACTATCTGACATTAAATCAGATTAAACTTTTCCTGTTATAGGTCAGTTGGGATTACATTATTATTTCTATTTGCTAAATGCCAGAATAATGAGAGGGTCAAACATTTTGGGTATCCTTCCACAAGTTTCTCACAATAGTTTGATTGAGTTCTGACCCATTCCTCCTGACAGAACTGGTGTAACTGAGTCAGGTTTGTTGGCCAACTTGTACGCACACGCCTTTATAAGCTCTGCCCACAAACTTTCTACAGGAGATCAGGACTAGGGCCCGACCAATATGGATTTGTTGAGACCGATGCCGATTCCGATATTTGGTAGAAAAAAATTCTGATAACTGATTAATAGGCCGGTTAATTTTTTTAAAAATACATAAGAAATAAAAATAGTTTCTTTTTTGGTGCCTTAACACTTACAACAACAAAGATATGAATTACAGGCAGAACATGTCTGTGAAGATTCTCAGTCATCCAGGTCATGGTTATTCTTGTAGATTAATCGTAGAAACTGGACTTGTTTGAGTTTGTTGAAGACGTTTCACCTCTCATCCAAGAAGCTTCATCAGTTCTGACTGACTAGTCGGAAGTTCCAGATACTTATATCCTAAGAAGCCATTCACACCTGAGTTTTGGTTTCAATTGGGGGTTGTTACTCCTCCCCCTCGTTATGTGAGTCGTTAGCGCTCCCTTTGCCACAAAGAGGTTTGTTAGGGTCTTTTGTGGCTAGGTGACTCAAGTCAAGTCCAGTTTAATCTACCAGAAGAATACAGGCAGAACATTGTTTTTTAATACTTTGTCCTTTAGTATTAGTTTAACTTTACAACAGAGATGAATTTTCAAGTACAAAAAGAAGCAATAAAACATTAAACATATGCATCAGTAAAAAAAAAAAAAAAAAAAGTTTTCCAAACAAATATGTCTGTAATGTGGGTTAGTTTATTTTAAATTTGCACTGTGCATTTTTCTTTCTATGGAGCATGCATGAATATAGCTACCAGTTGTACTGATGAATTTATCTTTAGATTTAGGCCATAGGTTTATGCTGTATATAAGCAACATAATGTGTGATATGAATGAAGTTATTGGCAAACATTATTTATGCAGCCCTCTGATGCCCTTGAACATCAAATCACATTTTCTCTACTCCATTATTTTCTTTGCTATGAAGTCATGACTCATATAAAGCAAACCAAAAACCAGTGACGCCTTTTTTTTTAGATGTCAAAACATGTCATCTTTGACAGAGTTTTAAATATATTTTATTATTTTATATTTTAAATATATAATGGTCACAAATAGTACGACACTAATGTTACTCCATAACAACACACACAGTGATTTGCTGTTACACCCTGTGTCACCGTATAGTATTTCCTGACCAAGTAAAAGGAAGAGTGACACGACATCATGATGGTTGCTGAAGGCAGACAGTAATGTTCATCATTTTAACTTTTCAGGCCTGCACTGAATAAACCCCCTCCCCTCTGCGTTCACATCGCTCCTTCTTAAATGCCCTTCAACATGCAGCTGATGGAGTGATGAGCAGTCGTTCTGTACTCTCAAATACTTTGTACACTTACGTTATTTCTGCAGTTACTTACTGGCTTTTAAGCTGTTAGCTAACGCTATGCTAGGTTGGCATAACTACAGCGATGTGGTTGCTAACACAAACACAAAGTGAGCAACTTAAGCCAAGTTAGCACAACTTTAGCAATGCAACGTAAATGAAAGGCATGACCGACACAACGAAGTACGTGTCACTTGTCATGACACATGGCAAAGAGAGTTAAAGTGAAACAGGAGACATGTTGAGTCATTATCAATGTGACAACGTCGCTATGAACTTATCTGTCAGTAGCTCCGCTCAGCCCACTCCTGTGATGCTGCCTGGCTGTAGCTTACTTCTGTACTACTGAGAAGACAGCGATGAGGACAAAGGACTGAATAGAGTCAGAGGTCCATCTAGTGGACAAACGGCGCAACAATAGCATTCTGCACGACTGTGACACTTAACAGCATTTACTTTTTATGAAGAAATTAAGAATATATATGTGTTTAATCGGCAAAACGCCGGCTGATGATTATTTTGAAAAGGGCTGTAATCGGCCAATTTAATCGCCCAGCTGATAAATCAGTGGGGCCCTAATCAGGACTTTGTGATGGCCACTCCAAAACATTGACTTTGTTGTCTTGAAGTCACTTTGAAACTAATTTGCTGGCATGCTTAGGGTCATTGTCTATTTGGAAGACTCATTTGTGCCCAAGCTTTAACTTCCTGGCTGATGTCTTGAGATGTTGCTTCAATATTTCCATATAATGTTCTTTCCTCATGATGCCATCTATTTTGTGAAGTGCACCAGTCCGTCCTCCAGCAAAACACCCACAACATGATGCTGCCACCCCTATGCTTCACACTTGGCATAGTATTCTCCGACTTTCAAGTGCCACCCACTTCTGAGTATGTACACGTCACTACCTAGGTTTGTAGGAGCTAAGAGTAAGAGCAATAACCAATAGACACAGGTATAAGTATTTATTGAGAAGTTTTGAAAAACTACAATATTACAAATTGTTTGTTATGGATCCAATTAAAGTTCAAGTCAATGAGTCAGGGGGATAGTCAATGGCCAAGAAAGTATCCAAAGTAGGCTCTCATTGGTGTCAGTCAGTGGGACTGACACAGTCCTACCACAGAACCTGCGAAATGTGTGGTGAAGGCTCAAAGTTCGACTGGGAGGCTCGCCATCATCTGGATCGCTGGTCAGCCTCGTTGGACACATGGACTGGAGCTTCACTTTTTCTACGCATCAAATTAGACCTGACCTGTATTTACCAAACAGGTTTACAGTCCAGGTTCTAATGCAATATTATCCAACCAGATTGATTCAAAGTGTTGTACAACATTAAAATATATTTTCATATATTAGGAAAACAAAATAATATAGTTTACAGGTAGATAACCATAGTTATTTTCACAATAAAATGTTTCATAGTGTCAAAATATATAATTTTAACCAATTGTAATTACAACTAAATGTAATTCTATGATCACATTTTACCAATGAATCCACTTATTTATAAAGGACACGTTACCCTTTAAGGTAAAGTGCATAACTTGTACTTTTCCATGTGTATTATTTCATTATTTTATTTAACCCTTTTTAACATAGGATTTTAGATTTTAAATAAGATAAATGAAATACATTGTTTTAAATTAAAAGGGACACAGCTTTGCTGCTCTTACCCATCTTAATTAACTTAAAATTATATTTTGCCTTTCTACTAACCTTCAGTCACATATAGGGAAGGTGACTAGGCATTTCAGGTCTCACAATGTGCTTATTTTACTGATACAAGAGGAATAAAAAAAACAAAAACAACAACAAACAGAAGCAATGTTCAGTCCGTTAATTAGCGATGTTAACCTACGTCGAATATTTTAGCATAATACTTCCTGTTTCACCCAAAATAAAGTTCCGGTTTTTCAAGACAAAACCCACAGTACTTATTAACATTAGGTGGAAAAAAATATTGATCACAAATGAATACAAATTATTATTTAACCCCTCTTTAGGCAAGTTACACAAGCTTCCTCCTTTTTTCCTCCAAATGTAACAATAGTCATTATGACCAAACAGTTCAATTTTAGTATCATCAGACCACAGGACATGTTTCCAGAAATGAAAGTCTTTGTCCCTGGGTGCATTTGTAAACTGTAATCTGTTTTTTTATGTTGCTTTTGGAGTAATGTCTTCCTCCTCTCTGAGTAGCCTTTCAGCCCATGTTGGTACAGGACTCATTTCACTGTGGATAATGACACAGCTTCAGCAGCATCTTCACAAGGTCTTTTGCTTTAGTTCTGGGGTTGATTCGTACAATTTGCACCAAAACACGTTCATTTCTGGGACACAGAACCCGTCTCTTTCCTGAGCATTATATTGGCTGGACATTCCCATGGTGTTTATACTTGCATATAATTGTTTGAACAGATGAACGTGGAACCTTCAGGCATCTGGAAATTGTACCCAAGGATGAACCAGACTTGTGGAGGTCCACAATTGTCTTCCTGATATCTTGACTGATTTCTTTAGATTTTCTCATGTTGTCACAAAAGGAAGCAGTGTGTTTGAGGTGTGCCTTAAAATACATCCACAGGTGTGCCCAATTAACTCAGATGCTGTCAATTAACTTACCAAAAGCTTCTAAAGCCACGACATCATCATCTGGGCTCTCCCAAATAATTTGAAGGCATAGTAATCTTACTGTATGTAAACCTCTGACTTTGAAGAAAGTGCCAAAAAAAAAAAAAAATTCTCTCTCTCCTTGTTGTGACATTTAACAAATAGAAATAATTATGGTAGTGCTAACTGATCTAAAAACAAGAAAAATTTCGTCTCTGACCGTGAGAAAAAAAGGTTTTATGTATTTTTATACAGTGAATGTAAACTTCTGGTTTCAACAGTACCTGCCAGTAGGGAACTTCTCTACCTTCTGGTAACCTCAGCTGTTACGTTCGCATCCATTCTGATTATTGATAGACAGTAAATGACCCTGATAATGCTGATAATTTTTTGCGATTTATAAGTATGTTTTAAAGTGGGACTTAAACTTAGTTTTCCTGGGTGAAGATCTGCTACACCTCTTTCCCCTCAAATTCCTCCTGCAATTAAAGCGGTGATAGCAGAGCACCATTAAATGGAGGGTCTACTGAGCCTATTAACAGGCGGAGGAGGTCCCTACCTGCCCATATGGGAATGATGTGCCATGAGAACACCTATTGAATGCTTTGATACCATCCAAATTGGGTATTTAGCGACTCCTCAAGGTAAAAATTCACAAAAAATTTGCTTGAAGATGTATATTTTTTCCATTTAATTTTAGTTTGAGTTGCACAATGAATTTAATAGTTGTTGAAGTTAATGTGAAATAGATCGTGCTTAGTAAAGTAAAAGGTACTAAATACAAAAACATCAATGCTGGATGGATCAAACAATTATTTTCCATGCAAAATTGAAAAATAGTGGAAAACTTGGCTGTGCGTAACAGGCTCCCAGTAACAGCAGCCTGAGCTAAATTTTCCAGTCAGACTTGTTTTACGGTCCTCCATGTGACGTTTCCCTTCAGCACAGGACATCATCTCACACTTTCTGATGAAATAGTGCTGCAAGTAGAGATTATCTTTGTCAAAATTAACCTCTCCTTTTCCTTTTTTAAATATCTTGGGGAAAAAACAAAACAGCAATAGTGAAAGACGAGGGTAAAAAACCAAACCCTGGGGAAATCTTCCCCTCTCGTCTGTCCTGCTGATGACAAAAGTAGTGTCAGATAACTCTCAGATTTATTTATATGACGAAATGAACAGCAACGCCTCGTGTCAGTCAGGATAAAAATAAAACCTGTGGCAGCACTGGTTTGTCATCTGATGGATGGATAAATGATGATGGAATTTACAGGAGACCAATTTAGACACACAAAGATAGTACAAATTAAACATGAGTGCACAATATGTCACAGTTTTTTGTTTCCTGATAAGACAGGGCAGAATAAAATGCTTACTTGGCTTTTTTCGGTGAATCACCTACGTTCACCTCACAGTGAAAAAGAGATGACTGCAAATCCTACAGTTCTAATATCAGCTGTAATTCTCCATTCCTGTGCTCATTTTCCTCACTTCTCCTCTCTCCACTCCAGCCCTCTCTCCTTCATTACTTCTCCATATGTAGATAGCCACACATTATTATTTCCCTGCCTTATTTTGCTGACACAACGCTAGCCAAATGAAGTGAGATATGCGGCAGGGCTTATTGGTGGAGATGGCCTATCCCTTCTGGCCAAAACCATTAACAAAATGGACCACACTTTGTCTCCTGGTAGTTTTCAAATTGTTGTGTGTTGAGGTGAGGGAGCTATTTTTAGAGCTTAATCACTTGTGGAAAATAACAAACAACAAATCAACTAAACTTTCAGCTGTCCAGAGATTTCTGCTAAGGTAGTGTGTGAAAGTAAATACAAGTGGACACTCAAAACTGGATCCTAAATGCAGCCCATAATGAATGGCTGTGATGCAAATACTATATTCATAGATTAAACAAAGATCAATATGATTGTGACACAGGTAATTGACACAATTATTAGTTGTGCAAATACTGGGAAAAACAGAAATATTTTTAATTAAAGCTGCAAGCAGCGATGGACGGGTCCTCGACATACGCCTGTCAGGGTGTTGTCCATGTTGGGGTGTGGCGGAAATGTGCTCTGGCTGGGACTATAGTCAAAGATGCAAAGTTGCAGTCAGATCGGAGCACGTATAGGCTCGTTAGATAGCACTTCCTGTTTTATGGCAAGTCGAGGCAGCATGCATGTCAGGGCATGGTGAAATCTTGCTATGGCCGGGAGTCTCATCACACGTGTGAAGTTTCAGGCCGATCAAAGCACGTACAGGCCAGTTACATAGCACATCCCATTCTATGGTGAATTGTTGAAATTCTGTGGGCCGCCATTGTACGCCCTCAGACTTTTGCGGAGCATTTTGCTAACTTTCAATCACCAATCCCTATTGTACCTGCTGGCCAAGTTTGAGGTGTGTAGGAGTTACCCCCTTGAAGGAGATAGATTTTGAAAAAAGTCCCAAAAATAGTCCCAAAAACACCCTTATTTAAAATGGCAGACTTGCTGTTGGGTTTAGGGTCTGCCCCCCCAAAAAAAGTTTTTTTTTGTGCATCCAGATGTGATACATATGCCTACCAAATTTCATAGGTCTTGGCAAAATGTACTTCTGGCAGCACTCCGTTGAAATTTTCTAGGGGGCACGATGGAGCCATTTTGCCACTCACATGCCCAAATCCCCTAAAGAATCAAATTTTTTTGCCAGTTCGGATGTGCGTGCAAATTTATTTTCAGCAAAAAATAACATCATCAGAAGGTTTCTAAGAGGTTCCTTGTACTTTCAGTGCTGAGACCCTAATTAAAATGTTAACTTGAATATTAGAGTAGTCCACAAAAGGTCCGAAAAAACAGAATTGTCCTCAGACAGCTTTGTCTCTTATAAATTATGTTCCTGTACAACCAAACTGCATTCCTAGTTAAGTGAAACAAGTGAAAGATATTTACTTCCAGGTTATGTTTGTTTGTGGTACATCACAAATCATATTGACATATAATTGACATATTGCAGTGAGCTTGTGTGTAAGGAAGATTTCTGAGACAGAGACCTTAGTTTAGCTCTGCATTTCCTATGTTCCATACACCACACAGCTGCAGAAAAATTCTTTATTAAGCACTGGTCTACCCTCTTGTACATGAAGCCAGCAGTCATTAATTGCTACAGTCTCTGTCATAGTTGCCTGTTGCAACAAAAACACAAAACTCAAGGAAATGCTCATTTAACCATTTGGATTTGAACACAAAGTTTTCCTGGGCTCTTTATGCTTGCCAACGTGAAACTGCCTGTGTTCCTAGTGACTGGCTTCTTGGGTGGCTACATAGCCCCACTAGAAGGGCTATGTATCCTCTGAAAACCAGACAGGCTGACTGGGACCTGCAGGTAAGTCCCACTGATCAAGGCATGCAGTGCTGGTTGTCCCCAATACCCAACAGCAAGGAGTGGAAAAAGAGTGTGTCCTGGTGCAACGCCACCATACATGATGCACTCTGTACAACTGGATAAATGATGCAACTGCATTATCACAATACCTTTGGTGCTTCATTCGGATCCCTTTACAGCACCTCAAACAGCCACCTAATAACCTCAACCTCACTCACCAAAAGCAGTCCAAATTGTGCTATTTTCCTAACCAAGTAGTTTTGGTGCCCAAAGCAAACTAACAGTAAATGAGAAGTGAAAGTAATCAAGTGAGAGAGAAACTGAAGTATAGCAATATTTTTTCCACAGAGGACAGAAACTCTGTTCTGCTGGGTGAAAGTCCTCTTGTGACTCCTTTCCTACTTCCTTAAAATGATTCTTTTGTTATTTCTTTCAAAACATGAATAAAAGAATTTTAGTTGCATTCAGAATGCATGACACAACAATCTATATAATACATGTATTATGCATATGTAATTTCATTATTTTAACAATTAGCTACAATGTTCTAACAGGCTGTACCTACGCACTGATTAGACTTACATTAACATATATAGCATGAGTTGTGTGACCAATTCAATTCAATTTTATTTGTATAATGCAGTTTACAATATATGTCATCACATAGCGCCTAACATAGTAAGGTATAGACCTTACAAATTTAAACAGACCAAACAAACTATTACTTATAGTTTTGTTTGTGAGTTTAAATAGAATAATGTATAACTCATGAGCTGCCAGAGACAGTCCTAATTTGCCACAAATAGCCACTGATCTTTCTGAGAGGTTAACTACCCGTTTCCTCTCTGGTCTTCTTGAAGGTCAGCAAAGTGAGGACAGTTTTGTTGGTCAATGCTGGAAATGACTGTTGGAAATTGCTGTTAACTGAACTACAGTAGCTGCTGAACTACCCAGAAGCTCAGAAGGATACTAACTCACCTTCACAAGTGCATCCACTTACTGACTCTGAAAAGAACTGAAATAACTTTGTCCAGAAATGTTGCTGCTGTGAATGTTAGCCCGCTCTTCTGTCCTGACCTGTGTGGTGTAGGAAGACAGCTGTTCTTTGATGAGATCACTTCACTTAACTTGAGTACATCCTTATAACATGTCATAAAATTTGTCTAAATCTGCCATTTGATATCTTTGTTTTTTCGTGCAAGTGTCAACTCTTGATAAATGATCATAATAATAGCTTTTTTTATATTGTACAGTTCATATAGGAAATGCAATGAAAAGTTGTTTACTTTCAAAACAAGAATAAATAAAATTAAAAATAAATAAGTAAATGGAACTACTGAAAAACTAGATAAGGCTAAAAAAGATGTTTTAACGTTTTGTTTTAATCAGATAATCTGACCTCCTGTGGAAAACTGTTCCAGAGGTGAGGATCAATGACACAGAAAGCAAAATTTTAAAATGAAATATAACATGACTGTGAGGCCAATAAAGAGCCTTTAAAACTGAAGTAAAGTGCTCTCCTCAGTCGGTTTTGTTAAGAAGATTTGAGCTCTGTTCTTGTGATCACTCTTGCCAGTTTCTCAGTCACCTTCCTGAGGTCATCTCCTGGAATGATTTTGAAATAGCAGGTGTGCCTTGTTGAGAGTCAAATTTGTGGAATTACTTGCCTTCCTTCTTAATGTGTTTGATATTTTCAGTGGTGTTGTGCAGAGGTAGGCTGAGTGCACAGTGGACAGCCCTATTTGGCTACTGCTATAATCCATAGTATGGTAAGAACCACTCAACTCAGTGAAGAGAAATGACATTCCATCATTACTTTGAGACATGAAGGTCCAGAAAATTTCAAAAACTTTGAATGTATTCTTAAGTGTAGTTCCAAAACCATCAAAAGCTATAATAACAATGGCTCACATGAGGACCGCACCAGGAAAGGAAGACCAAGCGCTACCTCTGCTGCAGAGGATAAGTTCAATAGAGTTACCAGCCTCAGAAACCACAAATTAAGAGCACCTCAGATTACAGCCCACATCAATTCTTCACAGAGTTCAAGTAGCAGACAAAACTCAACCTCAGCTGTTCAGAGGAGACTGTGTGAATCAGGCCTTCATGGTCAAACTGCTGCAAAGAAGCCACTACTGAGAATCAACAAGAAGAACAAGAGAATTGAAGAAGAGAAGAAGACGAGAAAGAGAAGAGAAAAGAAACACAAGGAATAGACACTTCAGACCAGTGGAAAACTGTACTTTGGTCCAAATTTGAGATTTGAAATTTTTGGTTCCAACTGCCGTGGCTTTGAGAGACACAGAGAAGGTGAGCAGAGAAGAAGGTGTGATGGTGTAGGGGTACTTTGCTGGTGAAACTGTTGGTGATTTGTTCAAAATTGAAAGCACACTTAACCGGCATGGCTACCACAGCATTCTGCAGCACCATGCCATCCCATCTGGTTTGCACTTACTGGGACCATCATTTGTTTTTCAACAAGACAATGACCCCAAACACACCACCAGGCTATGTAAGGGATATTTGACCAAGAAGGAAAGTGATGGATTGCTGCGTCAGATGACCTGTCCTCCACAGTCACCTGACCTAAACCCGACTGAGATGGTTTGGGATGAGTGCGATCCAGACCTCAGACTGAGTTCTGAGTGGATTGCATAGTGAAGGAAAATTAGCTAACAAGTACTCAACATCTCTTCAAGACTGTTAGAAAACCATTCCAGGAGAGTCCCTCATGAAGCTGACGGAGAGAATGCCAAGAGTGTACAAAGCTGTCATCAAGGCAGAAAGTGACTGCTTTGAAGAATCTAAAACATAAAACATATTCTGATTTGTTTAACACTTTTTTGCTTTCTACATGATTCCAAATGCGTTCTTTCATAGTTTTGATGTCTTTAGTATTAATCTACAATGTAGAAAACAATTAAAATAAATAAAAACCATTGAATGAGAAGGTGTGTCCAAACTTTTTACTGGTACCATATATACTCAAATTACAATTTAAAAGGCCATGACTCTTGACCATATTGTATAATTGCTGCCAATGTAACATGCTGGGTGACCCTCAGAGTGACGGCAGTGCTGCAACATGACTCACTTGATAATTTTGAACAGTTCATCTTTGTACAAAATCTTATTAAACCTGTGACACTTGGTGGTATTGTCCAAAAACCATGACCACTGTCAGACACTCAACATAATTGTTTATCACTGTCAGTATTTTGATGCACTTCATTTAATAACCCATGTAGAGGATTGTGCAGTCTTGGTGAAAGTACCTGCTCTCTGGGTGCTTTTAGTTTGGAATTAGGTTTTGCTCTGAGTGTGTGTGTGTGTGTGTATGAGCAGGTATAGTATAAATAGTGTGGGCATGTGTGTGGGTGGGAGAGGGAGAAAGAGAGAGGTAGGATGAGAGACAGCCAGCGTGGGTGTAGGTGTGGTGCGACCAGCCTGGCTCATTTCACAGCTGTATAGGGATTAGGTGGTGGAGTGCGGTGGGGTAAGCTGTCTCTTTTATCTCATTCAAACATGTTGCTAATTCAGCAGAGAGCGGCTGCCGCAGGAGCCTGTGCCACTAAGCGCTGTATCATTCTCCCTGCCGTGAATAAACTGCTAGTCCTAATCCCCAATCAGCCGCCGTGACACGGATTATCACCCGCGACAAGCGCAGCGACCTAGCAGAGAGGAGGAGAGGAGAGAGAAGGTGAGGAGGGAAGAGGAAGGAGAAGGGAGAGGACAGGACAGGGAAAAGAAGTGAGGTGTGGAAGATGAAGAAGAAGGAAAGTTGAGGACAGAAGAGGAAAGAAAGAGAAAAGAGGGAGAGAAGGGAGAAAAGAGGAGGGAGGGAGAGATAAAGAGGAGAGAGGTGATGAGGAGAAGAGCAAAGGCGAGGAAGAGATGAAAACAGAAGAGAGGTGAGGAAGGGAGAGGATGGGAGAAGAAAAGGGGGATGAGGGGGATAAAAGCTAGGAGAAAGAAGAGAAGGCAAGATGGCAGAAAGAAAGAGTTGAGAAAGGAGAGAAGAAACAGGGGAGGTGAGAGCAGATGAAAGAGGGGAGATAGGAAGTATGAGGTGAGGAGACAAGGAGACAAGGAGGTGAGAAAGACAACGGGGGATAAAAGAGAAGAAAAGAGACAAGGTCAGAAGGAGGAAACAAGAGGGGATGTGAGGAGATGAGAGGGAAGGAGAGGAAGATGCAGGAAATGAAGGAGAGTAGATAATTAAAATAGAAAGAGGAGGGGAGAAAAGGAGAGAACAGCAGCTTAAAGGGGTTAAAATGGAAGAGTCAAGGAGAAGAAGTGTTAAAGGGGAGAAAGGAATGAGGGAACAATTAATAGGTAAGATGGTGGATCAGATGGGAGAGAAAGAGAAGAAGGAGATGTGAAAACAAGAGAAGGAGAAAATGAGGGGAAAGAGGGAGGAGGGGAAAAATATTAAGCAGAGGAAATGAGTGAGAAAGAGCAGTAGACAAAACCGTGAGTTAAGGGAAGGAAAAAGTAAAGAGAAGAATAAGCATAAATGAAGGAGAGGAAACAGGACAAAATAAAGACAAAAATGAAAGGAAGTGTGATAAGATAAAGGAGAGAAAGAGGAGCTCATCGTAAAGAAAGAAGAGTGAAAAGTATGAAAACCATGTGAAAAGGAGAGGAAAAAAATGCAAACGCAACAGAGAGGAAATACGAGAAAAGGGAAGAGAAGAGAGTAAGAGGTTTTAGAGAAGAGAAAAGAGAGCGGGAATAGAGCTCAGAGGACAGGAGAGTGAAGGAGATGTGAGGACAAGAATAAAAGTAGGGTAAAGAACGAGAGAGAGGACATGAGCAAAAAATAAAGGAGGAAGAAAAGGAGAAGAAAGAGGAGGTGAGAAAAAGAGAGGAGACAAGAAGATGGGACGAAGGAAGGAGAGGAAACCAGAAAGAAGAGGAGAGGTGAGACATAGTGAGGATTTTAAAGGTTAGAAAGTAGATAGACGGGAAGGAAAAAGTATAAACGAGAAAAGGAGAGATGAAGGAAGCAATATGAAAGACAAGAAAAGAGGGGAGATGTGAAGAGACAAAGGAGAGACAACAGAGAGACAATAACACAAAGAAAAGAAAGGAGATTAGAATTGAGAGTAAAAGCAGAAGAGAGCAAATGATAGAAGAAGGAAGATGAGAGGGGAGTGAGATATGGAGCAGAAAAGAAGCGGAAAAGAATGGAAAGAAGAGGAAGGGGAAATGAGATAAAGGAGAGTAGATAAGAAGAGATCAAAAATAGAGTGGAGAGGAATGTGGATGAAAGAAAGAATAGGAGAGAAGGAGGGAGAGGACTAAAGAAGGCTGAAGGAAGAGAGAAGACATGAGGACTGGTTTAATGTAACAAGAGGTGAGATAACTGTAAGGTGTAAAGAGCCCTGTGATGATACATAAATCTGAAACTGAAAAAGAGAGATGAGGAGTCAGTGGGACACAGGAAGAAAAAAGAGAAGATGATAAGATCACAGAGAGAAAGGGACAGAAATGAGGGTGAAAGAGATGGAAGTGAAGAATGAAAGAACAGGAGAAAAGAGAGATGAAAAGGAGAAGAGAACAGAGACAAAGAAGAAGGAACAGGGGGGAAAATCAGCCAAAGCTAAGAAGAGAGGACAGGATGAATGAATTGAGAGGAAAAAGGAAACAATAAAGAATTTAGAAGAGAAAGAATGCAGCAGGTTATGAAATGACTGTGTGAACTTGTTTGACTAGCAAAATATCTCTATTATGTAGAGTCACCATTTCCAGTGTTGGTAGCACCTATTGGGCATTTAAAAATGTTATTTCAATTTCTGTAAAACAAACAATCAAAGAGATTTTTATTCTTTCTTTTGTGATTATAACCAACTCACACCACTTAGAAGACATTTCTGAATTCTGTCTATTTCTAGCAATGGTTGTGCTGTTTCGATGGTGGCATTTATGCTACAGTTAAAAAGAAGCACACAGTGAGCAAAAACGAGACAGGAGCAAAAAGTGCCAAGAAACTGTTTGGAGTTCAGAGGGTAAAAGAAAATGAATGCCTCTCAATGCATCACCATGGTTTCAGTTTCACTTGTTTGTTGTCCCTGTTGGTGTTCCTACCTGTGTGTATTGAGGTCCTGCAGCTAAAGATTGAATCCTGCCCATAGGGTTGCAGTCTGAACCTGTGGGACACTGAGGTTCAAACAAGACCCCAGAGAGAACAGGGCTCTTTTTACATCTGCTAACAGCTCTCCCTCCAATACGCTGCATCACTCTGTGTGTTTATTCCAGCGCTAATTGAGATCTAATTGCTGTAACACGGTGTAAAGCCCGAGCCCGAGCCTTCACTGGGGAAATATTGCTAACAGCCAGCTTTTCCCGCAGGGGATCGTGGGTAGCAGAGATGTCACAACTACTTAATCTCACAAGAGAGAATATGAAAACAAACTTTCCTCTTTGCAGTTTAAATAATCTAACTCACATAGAAAACATGCCAGAAAGGATAAATCCTGGTAAATGCCACTGAAAACAATTGTATTCTTCAACTTATTGTCCGGTAAAATCCATGCACAAACTTTTTATATTTTTTATTGTTTTATTACAGCATCATCTTGATGAGTGTCTTAATAAAGCAAAACAGCCGATTTCAATCAGGTATTAAAATAAGTCGAGCTAAGTGCTTCTATTTGCCTCCGAGGCGGATGTTGCCTCTGAGGAGAGACAATCATCAATGGCATGAAAAAGAGATGAGGTATTGATATAGTTATGAAACCAATGTTTCAAAACATGCCACATCATCAGCACAGCAGAAGGAGATATTAAATATACATCTTCCTTTCACAGTGATTATAGAATTACAGCTCAGAGAGAAATGTAGCTAAAGCCATTAAATGATCCTTCACCAGAGGTTTATGAAGCTTCACAGAAGTGCATTATAACAAATTTTGTGTAAAATTGCATTTTTTGTGTTTTTTCAATGTTACAATTTAGTTTGCATAGCGCTAACTACTGTTCAGTTGATCACAGTACTCCACAGTAGAATATGAGTTTAATACTGTAACTACACTTTTAAATGATGTACTATATTAATATAGTGTTGCCACTACAGTCAACCTTAACTGTCATTGTAGTTACCTCTAAATAACAACATTTATTCTTTTAAAATGCATAAACGGTGAATTGTAGGCATATACCATAAATAATATAAATCCATCCATTATCTATACACCGCTTAATCCGCACTAGGGTCACAGGGGGGCTGGAGCCTATCCCAGCTGGGTGAAGGCAGGGGATACCATGCAGGGCTACACAGACAGACAACCAAGCACACTCACATTCACACCCACGGACAATTTAGAATCACCAGTTAACCTCAGCATGTTTTTGGACTGTGGGAGGAAGCTGGAGAACCCGTTAAGAACCCACGTACGCAAAGGGAGAACATGCAAACTCCACACAATAGAATCCATGATCAAAGGTAAAGTTTTAAGGGCAACAGGAATAAAGAAAAAAAAAAAAAAAGTCCCTGAAGCCACGTTCCATTTGACTGAACAAAAATTCTGTAATAATTCTGGGTAGCAATATTATTACAGGGTAATGCAAACTTGACTTCTCAATTATACATTAATGTTCAAAATGAATAGCTTTCTAATGTCTCTTAGTTGATATATAAACGAGCGTAAAAGAACCATGTCTTCTTAGGACAGCAGGAAAATATCTAAAAAGAACAATTCAGTATATGTTAATGATTTGCATTTAAAGGTGTTTCCTCTTTTATGGCTCTTAAACCTTTAATTAAGAATGGAAAGTGAAATTAAGGGACCCCCCCACCCCACCCCCTCACATGTAAAAATTACAGTTGAGATGCTTTACTCTGCTAACAAGCATGTATCATCTGGCCTGCCCACCTCCTCATGACTGATCTATAAAACCAACCGGTTACCACTGTCAAAGCAGATAAATCAATCAATCACATGCATGGATGTGTTTAATCACACATTAGTCTAATGCATATCTCTTGTTGTTCGGGGAACTGTTTTTAACGCTGACACACACACACACACACACACACACACACACACAGATAGACAACAGCTCAGCAGGGTAATCTTCCGCCCCATCAGTGCGTTAACTTTCTAATTTACTGTGTTCTTGAAGTGGAGTAGATAGTGAATTAACATCCTGAGGAGGAGTCAGTCTCCCACACAGCAGGAGCTCCGAGGCCCCCTGCAGCCCAGACAAACATTCAGGCTATCCAAGTGTCACTGTGGTACACACACATCAACAACCTGGCAATGTGTGCGAGCTATGCATACATACACAATGAGGCACAAAACAAGTTCAGCTTTATCCGCCAAGCATGTTTTAGTTTCCTTTGAAGGTAGAGATAAACGATAAAGACTTCAGTTCAGTAGGTAGTCTACCTTGCCTTATGCTGCGTTCACAACATACCAGAGTTTTTTTTTTTTATACAAGCAGCCTGCTAGGTAAAATTAAACACTTTTTAAACATGCATGGAGGCATAGGCAGAGACTGGTTATACAAATACATTTTTGAAAGCTAAAGTTGTGTAAAGTTTATAATCACATGACAACATAAAGAAACTTGCTAGCTATGGCAATGCTGAGTCCATCAGTGTTCATCTCTTAAGTTAGGTTGCAAAACATTGACTGTATTTACAAAAATTGTTTCTCAGAAATTATATTAGTTCACATTCTGCCATATATAATAGTCATTTGACTGATAACAAAATATTGAGTGAATATGGACAAAATTATTTAGATGGGAGTATTACACTTCATATAGTTGACAAATGTGTGTAGACTTTATTTACAAGGTTTCAGTGAATGAATATTTAGATTTTTCGTCAACACAACCTCTTTTTCAAGCTGTTTGCGTTGTTTAATGCATGTTAAATGACTGGCCATAATGGCCATTTAAATCTTTCTCCCTCTGAGTGCAGTTATAGGTTGCTGTTTTTTCACAGTGATGTCTGTAGACAGATCCACTTCCAGAAAGTGTCATTGTCATTGGAACTTGTTAAAACATGTGGCTCTCAAGCCTTTACTGTGAGACTAACACAGACCTATATGTTTTTGTGATTAGTGTAGAAATGTTGGTATAGCTGACCTTTGATAATCATAAGGCAGACACATAACATAGGTGATATGATGAGATACACCAAGAACTGAGCTGCAAGAGCTCTGCTTGGTGGTTAAAACGTCATGAGTGCCAGGGCAGAGACAACAGCAGATGAGAGAGGTTGAGCAGCAAAGCAGCCGTGAAAATCCTCTCTACATCCTCCTCCTTCTGCAAGCAAATCCCTATGAAATGGAATCATCTTTTCTTTCTCCCCCTCTTTATCTTACCCCATCCTCCTTAACAAACCCCTTCTCATCCTCTGGTCAGTCCCTTTTGCCCAAATTTTGATCTTATTGTGCCGTTGAACACTTTACCTTTTGCTCTCTAGTTCCTCTCCAAATGCTTTTTTGATCATTGTTCTCATTTTCATAAAGTGATGATGTTCTGCAGAAAGAGAGTTAAACAGGTAAGTCACGGAGAGGAGAGAGCGAGAGCAGGAGGGAGATGGAGAGACAAAGGGAAAGACAAAGAGAGAGGGAGTAAAAGTTAGTGGTCAGCAACACCACGGGCATCATAAATCAGATTTCCCACAATCCCCTGCGGAGGGGCCCTTCGCTCGGCCTTGTGTGGACACGCTCAGCGGGGCGCGGAGCATCGATTGGCGTCGCCATGCCGATGCTGACTGTGCCGGGTTCGGAGGGCGAGAGGGGCGAAGGGGTGAGGTGGTGGGAGGGGTGGCCGGTGTTGGGTGTGTATGTGTCGGTGAGAAGGGGGAGTAGGGGAGGGGGGGCCCATGAAGAAATCTGCCTCAGCATCAAACTAAAACAGCAAACCAAACCCTGGAAAACCTAGGTGTGTGTTTGTGTGTTTCCGCAGGAGAATGTGCAGACTCGGGGGTAATTTCCTCCCCCATCAGCACACCCTCATTCACTTCAACACTTGCCCCTTTCTTCTTCTTCCCTGCTCATCACAATCTTCTGCCCACTCACTCCGGGGCAAACGGGGAACAAGATCTTCCTCCTGCTGTAGGGTTTGTGTAGAGAGGTTAAGATCCAGCTCACACAGCCGGAGGGCAGCTGTCGACTCAAACATTGAACCCTGGGGAGGAAACACAAACTGACATCAACCAACATGTCAACTTTATCGCCTCATGTGTTTGAATAGATGTTATGTCTTATTTACCTCAACTCAAGGGAGAGTGAAGCTACAAACTGTAACAAACTGCCTCCTTTTGGTTTATTTTAATTGCTGTTGTTTATTTGAAGCAAATGTTGCTTTGCTTCTTTACAAAGTAGTTCTCAATGACACGGTTGCAGTCTTTGGAATATTGCTGTGTTCTGACAACAGTCTGAAAAACATTGATTCAGACTCACGTAGTTTCAGACATTCAGACTTTTAGGTTGTTACCAACGCATCTTCCCATACATCTGAGACAGTCAGAACATGTAGGCTCAGTAGGCCATTGTACCCCTATTTAATAGCAGTGCATTTGTGTTTTTGTATTTACAAAGAGAAACAACAGTTTACATTTGGAGGCCTAAGGAAGATGGAGGTCTCCAGGGATTTTTTTTGACTTAGGTCTTGTTTTGACTTTGATTTTCACACAGTGCTTTTCAGTTGCTGTTTGCTCAAGTTAAGGCACCAAAACTACAATGTTATGGTTTGAAAAGAATCGTGGTTTTATTTCAAATATACATTGTTGCCATGTTTACCACATGTTACAAAGCTCCATTTTGGGATGTTATCAGGTTGATGACTCCACAAAAGATTTTACATACATTTATCCATAAACCTGCAAGAGGTCACTTATGTTATTGGGGTTACTTTCTGTTTATCAATGATCAGAATGGGTACATGACTACTTAGTCTACTAGAAGGTGGGGGAGGTCGCTACGATCTCATATGTTTGGTAATGATATGCGCTGATAATGGCATTTACCAGGCTGATAACATCCACAACAAAGCTAAGGAACCAACCCTGTCAACCTGTGGGGTGGGACTTTCCATATCATTATTCTTTTTCAGTTTGAACATCCATCCGTCCATCCATCCATCCATCCATTATCTATACACCGGTTAGTCCTCACTAGTGTTAGGGGGTTCTCAGCATGTTTTTGGACTGTGGGAGGAAGCCAGACAATCCAGACAGAACCCACACTGCACAGGCAGAACATGGAAAGTTCATACAGAAAGACCCCAGGCGTCCTAACTGGTGATCTTCTAGCTGTGAAGTGACGATGCTAACCAACGAGGCACCAAGCAGCCCAAACGTGTGGCTGAATAACTGAATTGGAAATTTAAGAGGCCACTTGACAGTGGATGGAGCCTATAATGCTGAGCGGTAGCATGAGTTGAAGGCTTTGTTTACAAGAAAACAAAGCAGAATCACATATTACATGGTCATACGTATTTATAGAAATCACATCTTCTCCTTTTGGTGTGCCACATTTCCCATCTCAGCACTTAACAAAGCATAAAAACTTTTTTTGTGAGAAACATCAGCTTTGTTTTTTTTTGTTTGTTTGTTTGTTTGTTTGTTTTAAACTTTCTATCATTTTGTGCAGAATGTGTATTCCTTCCGTCTGTGTTATGATTGTTTTTTACTACCAGAAACAACCTTCAAGGAGTCTTTCCCATCTTCCCTCTGCTACTATTTTCTCTGTCTTTCTATCTTTTCCCTCCTCACTCTCCTTCCCTCTCTCTGTCTCCCACTCTTTTCATAAATTTCATTAACAGAGAAATCCCATTTGCTCCCTCTCTGGCCCTGCCTCTCAGGGTTAACAACTTTGCTTAGCCATGTAAATTCAGAGCTTAGTCAGGCCGATTCTCCACACAGCCACCACTAGATGCACGCTGTCCTCGTCACATTAAACTCTATCCTTCAATAAGTTCATGTGTGTAGAAACACGCGCATGTGTGTGTGTGTGTGTTTATGTGTGTGTATGTGTGCGTGCGTACGTGCCGTAGGCAAAGAATTTGAGGTCTGTGTCAAACTCTTCCAGCAGATAATCTAGTGTGTGTGCTCGTGTATCTCCATATCATAAACATACTGTACATATTCTCAGGGTCTGGTGTGTGAGGTTGAGAAGGATGGACACTTATCTCCTGCAGGCAGGACCAAGGCATTTTACCACTGGCCCTGCTCAGCCCTCCTCCTCCCCACTCTTCCTCCAACCTTCTCCTTCCCTTTCTGAGACACAGACTCAAGAAGATTTAATCCATGTTGGCACCACCATCAGCTTGCTGGCTTCCAAGCAAAGTGAAGCAGCTTAAATTGATATTTCACTTCAGAGGAGCCTTTTATTATCTCTGTTATAACATAGGAATGTCCAGGAATCTCTGTTGAAGCATTTCTCCATCTTTCAGGTAAAAGACTACAAATGTGGGCCGAACTAAAATATGCAATTAATTTAGGTCAGTTGTTGTGCTTCACACGAGTTTTAAAATTTTTGCTTCCACTTCTCCTTTTCTGCCCTTTCTTCTTCCTCACTCAACTCCAATGCTGCTGTCAGAGTTGAACAAGAATCAATCTGTTTAAATCACAGTTGTTCTCAGATCCCTTCACTCTCTGTCAGTTAGTTTCAGAGTTGACAACTAAGTTTTATAAAGCCTTAAACAGTTTTCAATATGAACTGACTCCTCAGGAATCCTAGGTCTTCTGGTTCAGATCTTCTAGAGATTCCAAAAACTCAAACAAAAAGTTGATGAACCAATTTCAGTTTTGTTGGTCCCAGCTGGCTGCATGGTGGATCTGGGGTTAGCACCGTTGCCTCCCGATTAGGACGCCTGGGATCTTACTGTGTCGAGTTTGCATGTTCTCCCCATGCAGTGTGGGTTCCCGTTGGGTTCTCCGGCTTCCTCCCACACAGTCCAAAAACATGTTGAGCTTAATTGGTGATTCTAAATTGTCCGTAGGTGTGAATGTGAGTGTGCTTGGTTGTCTGTCTCTAAGTGTAGCCCTCTGATAGACTGGCGACCTGTCCAGGGTGTCCCCTGCCTTCACCCTAAGTCAGCTGGGATAAACTCCAACCTCCCTGTGACCCTAGTGAGGATTAAACAGTGTTAAGATAATGGATGGATGATCTCAGCTGCTGGACTACTTTGCCAAATTGTATTAGATGTGCTTTATCATTAACAGCGTTTAAATGGAAAATGAAAACCCTGTTTTCCCGGGCATTTAATTAGTCTGTAAAGGCCCGGTCTGTCCTTACATCTTAGGCACCCAGCAGAGGTGAATAGATGCCTTGTCTTGATCTATAAAATAATGTGGATGTATTTTCTGACTTGGTCACGGTTATTGTTTGTTGAAATCTGAAATAATTTTTCAATAATGTTGAGGACGTGGCTTCTCGTGTGAACCTGCATTTATGTGAGTGCAGTGCACGCGTGTGATCTCGCGCTGAGATGTGATGTCGCATGTCGACTTGGTGGCTTTTCCAGAGGTGTGTTGCTGTGAAGTTTGGATTATACCCATTTTGAACTATTAAATTCTAAAAAGTTACGGTGACGGGAGAATTGACCACTTCACGGAGCTGCTGGGGACCAGATCCAACTTTCATGGGAGGGCTGATGCGCGGTGCTGTGACTGAATTAGATGTTGATGGCGTCGGCCACCTGCTACGAGTCGCTATGATGAGTGTCATGTGTTTTTGACCCTGCAGAGCGTGAGGGAGGGTATAAAGTATACAGTAAAAGGCTGTGCTTTAAACCAAAAGGGATGCATGTGTTTGTCTGTTATTCACCCCTGCTGGGAATAGATCCGCCCGTTACCTTAATGTAGTGCGTTGTGACTTTATCGCCTTGGAAATAATAAGTCAATTGTTACAAATCTCATCCATTAAAGAGGTGAACAAACCTACAGTGCTTAACAATTTTATTAGACCACCTGTCTTAAAAATGGGAAAACATCGATATTTTAGAAATCTTCCAAAAAACTTGTTCAAAACTAAAAAACTAAATAGTCCGTTTTCACACATAATAACCTAAAACCCAAATATTTTGTATGGCCCCCTTTGGCCTTGATGAGATGGCCTTGCATTCTTGCTGACACTGTTTTTATGTACTTTTCAACAGTTTCTTTTGTTATTGACCTCCAAATAGCTTCTAGCTGTTCCCACAGACTTGCTTTAGATTAAACTTTTGTGCAATCAATCTTTGAATGTACTGCATCCCAAATTTGTTCAATTATGATTCAAACCTGGACTTTGACTTGGCCAATCCATCAGTTTAAGTATTCCAGATTCCTTTTTCTTGGACAAATAGTCTCTGCACAGGTTATTGTCTTGTTGGCATATGAACCCATGACCAATCAGTCCAGTCCAGATTTAGTCCAGAAGGGATTCCATGATGCACTAAGATGTTGTGGTAGATGTTCTTGTTCATGATACCATCCATTTTCATTTATTTGTCCATGCTGTTTCCACAAATGGAAATCCATACCATAATGGAATTTCTACCATGTTTCACTGTGGGTGCAATGCATCTGACATCAAAACGTTCTCCAGCCTTTCTGCGGACATAAACACGACGATGCTAAAACGAAGAATTCAAACTTGGACTCATCCATCCAGACTACCTTCTTCCAGTCATCAACAGTCCAGTGTTTGTGCTCCCTACCAAATCTGAGGCGTTTCTGGATGTTTGCAGGCCTACAGAATGGCTTCTTATCAGCTATTCTTCCCTTTAAGCCTTGTTCCATCAGACGTTTGCTTATGGTCATTCTGGAGACTTTCTCAGACTCTGATCTAGAAACATTCATCTCTGCCTGAAGATCAGCAGTGGTCTTCCTACTGTATCTAGTACTTCAAATCTTGAGGTGTCTAACATCTGCTTCAGTCAACTTTCGTTTCCTGCTTCTTCCTTGTAAGTACCAGTCTCGGCAGCTGACTCCAAAGCATACTTAACCACTCTGTGAGAACCCTTTATGTCAACCTTATTTGTCTCAGAGACCGTCCGGCATCATGAAGTGGTTTAATGCAGACTCATTAATTTTGTGAGCTCTCGACATTTTACCATTTTGAATTTCAAACTGAATTCACCTTTTTATACCCAAATTTGAGCCGGCCCACTGGGCTTCTCTGAGAAGTCAGAAATTAATCAAGAATAGCATTCAACCACTAAAGCTAATCTTGCAAGTGACATTTTTCTTTCTGGTAAGGAATGCAAGTAAATAAGTACATTTTACTTATTTTTGACATTTTAATCAAGAAATTATAATGTGCTTTGCTATTTTTTTCAGTTTTTTGGTAAAACAGTAAATTTAAAAATTCATGGGTAACAATAATAATTATATTTTAGCATTAAAAATCTAAGTTTGGTTGAAGAACTTCTCCATACTGGTGCATTAACCATTATAGAAACAGAAAAAAAATATTTTGGTCATTACCAATGATGTTCATTTAGGGCAACTGTGGCACAAACCTTACATTGGGTGGTGGTCTAATAAATTTGTTAAGCACTGTCCATTTACATAGAACAATTTATTTTTACATGCTAATCACGTTGACTGTCCCCTGGAGATTCAACGCAATTGATGTGCTGTCTGAAAAAATTTTGCTTCTAATTTCTTTTGGTAGTGCAATTTAAAAGGTTGGAGAAAGAACCAAAAGTAACGAGATAAAGCAATACTTTTACGTTTCATGCTCTTATTTCAATCAACAACTATTAGGAGACCAGTCTGAGGTGCCTTTGAAAGGAAGATGGGCAAAAGCTGTCACCAAGACGTGTTTTAGAAGCAGAAGGCAACTTTTCTCAGGTAAATAAAGGTGTAAAAAAAAAAAAAAAAAAAGACACCTGTACAGGAATGTTGCTGAACTGCTGATCATATCAATGTTGCACATTTAAAAATCTATCTGACATCTGGCACAACAGAAGTCAACAGTCATTATGTACATGCACAAGTAAATGATAATAAAATTGATTTTTTTATTTAAGAAAATGCTTGGAGATTTGTCTTACTCCATTTCCCCAGCTATGTCCTTTTACATACATTTACTATAATTTTCCTCCACCAATCATGTGGAAGAAAAAAATAGAGAAATCTTTTGTGAACTACAGCATCTGAAAATACTCTAAAATCAACCTGACAGCAAATCACAAATTTTCAGTTCAGGTCTCATGTGTGACTACAACTGTTTCAACCTAGTGCACCGAGCTAAAAGATCCCTGACTGCAGCTCGGAGGATTTGACCCACAAACAAGGAAACATGTCAAAAACATTTGAGGGTCAGAGGTCAAGTGGTACAAACCTGTAAACTCCATTATGAAACAAATCTGTGAGGTGAACAGCAGCGCTCTGATTCCGTCTGCCTCAGGCAATCATAGTGAGAAGGGACGATGTCTTGGAGCGGTCAGCTGTGACTCTGGGCTGACCCTGTTCAATGCTCGCTCTCAGGTGTTTTTTGCTCTATTTTTGGAACAGGCTGCTCAATGCTTTTCTGATTGATTGTGATCCTAATCAATGGCTGGCAGTGGCTGGACTCCTGTCCCAATACTGGATCTATAGCGTCTCCCTTCCAGGCCTGAAGCCTGCACTGCTTCCTTTCTTGTCTGGGACTGAAGGAGGTTTATCAATGGAGCTGAGCTCCCACTCCTCTGTCTACACACTCCAGCCACTTCCTGACCCAGTCAATGTCCTGTCTGTCTCCTGACACACATGCACACAAAATAATGATCCATTGGTGGAAAGTTCCTCAAAGAACCTTTCCCACTGCCTTTGAATAGTCTTTAAAGGAAAACCTCACCAAAAGTACAAAGTATATACGTTTGCCTCCTCCTTGAATCAAAATCTAGTTATGCAGATCATTTCTGAAGAGGAAAGAATTTACAAATACATTTTAAATTATTTTCACAGCTTTATATAGGTTTTTTGTTTACTTTTTTCTAAATTTTTTAAATTTAGTTTTTTGATATTTATTTTGTGTTTGTACATTTCAGCTAGAGGGCTAATTACTAATAATACTTATATTGTTGCATATTTAGTGATCAGTACCTCATGGTAGACAGAATCATCTGAGATTTGACATACATTTTTGTAACTTTGTTTGTCAGTCTTGAAGAAGCAAGCAGATTTGTTCAACGTGTTGTCTGAGTGATGTAAATGATCATTTTCATTTTGCTTTCCTGTTCCCTTATTAATGATTTGTGCAGTTCTCCAGTAACAAGAACAAAGTAGGATAAAAACAGATTTTGACTTTGTTAACATGAATGACGCACAAACAATGAGTTGGCTGTTGACATATGAAACATATAAATCATGGTAGAAGAGACAAAAAAGCATTTTATCAGGATAAACTGTAGATATGTAGCACTTCTTCTATGTGTACAGTTCATTTGGAACTTGTTGCTTTGCTGCTTTATACGTATTATTAAAAGATGTACATCTTGTAAAATTGCTCTGTCCTGTAACCCCATGCAGGAGTAGCCACATGTTTAATATAATGCAAAAATAAAAGCATTACAATATGAATGCAGTGTTGCAAAATAAAAAAATTAAAACTGTTTCAGAAATGCTGTATGGTAATTCCAAATTCACACCAGATTTGAAAAAATAAAAATAAATACAATAATTTGCACATGTTTTGGGGGAATTTTTTTTTCTTTTGAGTATTTTTTTTTTGTTCAGAAATTATGTGGCTCATAATTAAACATTATTGTTTAAACGAGATATCCAAGGAAACAGAGCTGTGAGCCAATGTTAAAGAGCTGATCCACTGATCTCTTGTAAATGTTACAATATGAAAATTGAAATTGAATTGAATTGAATATGAGGGGCCGTGTAGATAACCACACGGTGGCGCTATCCAAGCCAACAACTCATTGGTCATTCTAGGTTAACGGTGAATTAAATTAAATTTCACATCAGTATTTTGATATTTCTTACTGACAAACAGACCAGCAAATATACAGAACTCAAAATTTTCTTGTTGGACTTGACAAAAATTGAATCAAGACACAGACAAGCACACACACTGGCACACACACACACACGTTTGTTGCAGGAGTGGTGACAGGGGAGGGGGTTCGTTCACCCACTGTGAAAGCTCTTTGGACATCCCTGAGATGAGGGAGGACTGTCAAATCTGTCCTGACGGCATTGCGGCTCTCCGCTGTGGGATCAGGCCTGGATGAGAGCTGGCTGCAGAGGCCCAAAGCTGAGGATTTCAGGCCAGTGGCCGGCCAGCGGAGCGCGGCTGTCAGTCAGAGCAGGCACAAGGACTGTAACTCTTCGAACAGCTTCCACAGGATCAAGAGGACCACTTTCCCCGGCTTAGAGAGAGGCTGCTTTAGACACCGATTTGAGAGGAGAAGAGAAAAGGACATCATGTGAGACAGTCTGAAGTCTACAATCAGGCCTCAACCTCCTTTTGTTTGGAGATACAGAACAAAACAACTTATTTAGATAAAGATGAGGTCTCTGTACACAGTGTGATGATAAGATACGGTAAACATAGAGGTGGGTAAATAATGTGCAACGTAGGATTGGTATTTATATCCGAACACACTGATATTGAACCGCTGTTGGTTTTTACATTCAGTATGTGACTACACAACAGATATCACATTACACTCAAAAACACAGGAGCACATAGGTCATGTAGAGTAAACTGATGAAAATACGGATTGAAACACCATCAAAGAGGCTGTGTGAAATATATACTCGTGCAGCACATGACAGTGAAATGCAGATCCACCACTCAAACTGTCTGTAGTGACAATGGTCTTAAGTGAACCTGTGTGAGACAGCAGGGCCATGAATAAGTGATGTCAATAAAATCACAGAACATGGAGAGCATCCGGAAGCTCTCTGTCTCTCTCTCTCTCTCTCTCTCTCACACACACACACACACACACACACACACACACACACACACACACACACACACACACATACTTTGCACTGCACATGCTATGAGGCTTTAGAGACAATATGTTAATCAAAGCTACTCTGAGCTTGAATTGCATTAGGTGTTTATACTGCAAGTGTCATGACCCCCCAGCCCTTGTCTGTCTCCCTCTTTTTCTTCCTCTCTTCTTCCTCCTCTCTACCTCTCTCTCTCCTCCTTGCTCATCCTCTCAGTCCATCCAGCCCTGCTCAGCCT
This sequence comes from Stegastes partitus, assembly GCF_000690725.1. NCBI lineage: Eukaryota > Metazoa > Chordata > Actinopteri > Pomacentridae > Stegastes > Stegastes partitus. The sequence goes on from NW_007577976.1 coordinate 277,712, forward strand.
GCCTGATTGCAGGTATTGGAGACAGCTGTGGGGATCAGCTCACCTGAACTCAATCATCACCTCCTGCTATAAAGCCCTGTTCATTCCACCACACCCTGCCAGACCATAGACCTTCAACCCCTGTCTTTCTGCCACTGGTGTCCAACCTGCTTCCAGCCTGCATTCCCCCAGCCAGCCTTCTCCTGCCACTGCTCCCCACCCCTTTTCCTGCCTGCATTCCCCCAGCCAGCCTGTACCCGCCCCCAGCCTCGCTCCAGATTTTCCCAGCCCTCACCAGATCCCTGATTCTCAGAGCCTGTCTCTTACACCACCTGCCTGTTCCACCATTACACAGCGAAAGGTTTGCTATTGTAAATTCTTTATTTATTTTCAGAATCGTGTGTGTGTCTATAGAGTCTCTTAATAACTTAATCACAGAACCATAAATGTTTGGGAAATGTGTTAAATGTATTTATCTTGATGAAGATGTATGACAAATCTCTAACTGAATTAGAGATGAACAAAACTGGTTTCTTCATGTGATTTTTTTTTTTTTGGGGGGGGGTGTATCTTACAAAACACTGTAGCAATTATAAACTTCAGATTTCACATTGTAATGTATGAGTGTCCAACAATTTGGAGCCCTGCATTGACATTTATTATTATAACTGGATATGGTTAAGGAGCAACTGGTCTCACATGTAAACACACTGTCGATGCTTGTGTCCATACACTGGAAGGTGCTGCAGAAAGGTTAAACTGCTGCTGGTAAATGTCAAGATGCAAAAAATATAAGAAAGTGGCATAATACAACCCCTGCCAAACTGTCCCTGTACTGTGTACACTGAGCAATTCAGATAGACTGTCTCTACATGTCCAGTTACTTGTGTCTCTCTGGTCACTTTTACCTTTTCTCTGTCCTGTCGTTGATGATGACTTGCGCAACACAAAGGAGCAGATAATAACCAAGGAGTGTTGATTTAAGGAATGAATTTGATTTAAAAGAAATTAAACAAATAAATACTGTTTTTAGTTTGCTAGTAGGGGCTGCAAGGTGGTTCAGTGGTTAGAACAGTCGCCTCACAGCTTGAAAATCGCTGGTTCGCGTCGCCCACATACAAACTCCACACAGAAAGATGCTGGGACGCCCGGGATCTTTCTGTGTGGACTTTGTATGTTCTCCCATGCAGTGTGGGTTCTCTCCAGCTTCCTTCCACAGTCCAAAATCATGTTGAGGCTAATTGGTCATTCTAAATTGTCCATAGGTGTGAATGTGCTTGGTTGTCTGTCTCTAAGTGTAGCCCTGTGATAGACTAGCAACCTGTCCAGTGTGTCCCCTGCCTTCACCCTAAGTCAGCTGGAATAGACTCCAGCCCCCCGCAACCCTAGTAAGGATTAATAAGCAGTGTATAGATAATGGATGGATGGATAGCCTGTTAGTTGTAGAATCAACAGACTGTAACCAAGCAGCAACTTCTGTGGCTGAAGAATGAAGCCCATGTGGAGTGCAGTTCTTTGAAAGGCCACTTGAGGCTGACTCCAAAAGTGTTTTCAATCCCCACTGACCTCCATGTTAAAATGTCCAACTTTGCAGCAAAAACAAATATTTTTACAGCTGGATAGAAAAAAATGTTTTTGGGTTCTATAGTGTAATTATCCATTTATGACAACTGTATGGGGGATTGCCTTTTAAATAACTCCTAAATTATCCACTGAGTAGCAGGTGGGACCAGTAAGCTTTCAGTTATTGTTATCAAAGCTATTATTGTTTAATTATTCTACATATGTAACTTTGTAATATATGTCAGTTAAAATACGCATCAACTGAAACAAAGTTTGCACTACCTGTGAACTATGAGGGTCAGCATTTAATCTTGTAGGGAACTGTTTGATGTGTGGCATATGAAATCCAAATTATCCCTGAATATATATTAGCAAATCATGTTTTGTTTCATGTTTCATAACTGAGTGTTAAAGAAGAGTGCAATCAAGTAATCACAGCCACATGACCTCTGACCACTCTCAAAGCTCAAGAGGGCTGACAGGAGAAATGGGAGTACGAGGAGGGGAGGAAGGTGGTGAAGGAGGCTAAGGAAGGGAGTGGGGTGGGTGAGGAGAGGGAGTTTAATTTTTCAATAGTACTGTCAAGGACACACAGAGGTTCACAAGCCCCCGTCACCTGAAAGAATGCGTTTGGAGATCAAAAAGAAGCACATATATGCATTTGTTGATCTTTTCTAGAGAACTTAAAATGAAGTCCTCAAATATCAGAGAGCAGTTTATGAGCTGTGGAAAAACTAAATGCTTTCTTAGAAAGATTACCAAAGCAGAGAAGTGAATAGTTTATTTATTCATTCCATGGTCACAGGAGGGGATTTGAAAGGACACACACATAAAGATAAAAACACACAGTCCTCCTCCTCCTCCTCCTCCTCCCTGGGTAGCTGTTAGCAGTGTTTCACATGTGTTGAGAAGCTCCCAGCAGAGGCGGCCGGGAGAAGATTTGAGGGTCTGCCACTTACATCAGAGATCACCACTGTGAAAAATTTATATCAGACGCTGTGCTCCCAGTGTGTGTGTGACTGTGTATGTGTGTGGTACACAGAGGGGGGGGTGGGTGCTAGTAGAGGGGCACTTAAGCCAATACATGTTGAATGAGTGAGATACATGTGTTACTATAATGCAACAACAGTCTTATACATGTGTGATTTGTTTTCTGTGTTCTGTTATCTGTGTTATCCATGCATTCACACATCTATTTGTCCATTTAACAGTCAGGCTGTTCATCTGTCTACCCAACTGCCTCCTGCAAAGTGCTTCACACAAGACGTAACACCAAATGCCAAGCAAATAAAACAAGAAAAGAAAACCAATGCAGTCACATATATCCACACACCCATTTACCCACCATCCACCATTCAGCTGTCCACTCATTATTCATTTCTCCATCCTTCTATCATCCATCCATCTATCCATCCAGTCATCATCACCCATTCATCCGTTTAACCATTTGATCACTCATCATTGTTTCTGTACTTCATCAATTCATATCTATCTATCTATCTATCTATCTATCTATATATCTATACATATCATATATATATCTATATATATCATTCCATCTATTCATCATCTCATCCATCCTCACCCTGTCAATCCATCCATCAAGCTCACTAATCACTCATCAATCTTTCCAATCACATTTCCTCCAAAGACTTAAATCACAAATGCACATCTTGACTTCTTAATATTTTAATGTTAGCTGGATGTTGCTACAACCAGCAGAAATTAAATAACGTTGTGTTGTCTGACACAATGAAAGAATGTAAAACAAGTTTTTCAGTGAAGTCAAGTGAGCGCAACATTTCCCCACATGCAGCCCCGTCAGATTAGATTAGGATTAGATTGAAGCAAACAGGATGTCATTCTGTGTTAATCTCCCCTAAACTCAGTTTAGCTCTACCACAGCTGACAGCTGAGGCCCATTTGGTCTGAGAGACGGCCACTCGCTGCTGCCATTATCAACCTTTCTTCTCCACACACACACGCACGCACACACAGATAGACACACACATACACTAACACAAAGTTTACAGAGTTGGGAAGGCCTAGAAGGAACGTACCAAAGCTGGCAGCCACCTGAGAGAGTTGATCCACACAAGTGCCTCTGTCAGCAACTTCCTCAGAGCTTTTTAGCCACTTTCCTCCTCTAATTCAGCTCCTCGTCACGGGTTCACAGTGTTCCACTCCAGACACGTTTTGGGTTTGATGTCCCTAAGGTCTAAGGAGAAAAGTTACACGAGTCTTTCCAGGTGTGAGCAAAACACTAATATTTCCACCAACCCTCACGCCTTACTTCCGTATCTTTCCATCTCGTCTTTTCTCCTACGCCCCTTTTCCTTCCATTTCCTCCATGTCTGGTCCATCAACACCTCAGCACCCAATGACAGGAAGGTCTGGACTGACTGACAGGTGGCTCATCAGAAGGGACATGTTCAGCCTATTGAAATGTACTTAATATCAATTATTCAGACACACACCTCTCTCTCTCTCTCTCTCTCTCTCTCTCTCTCTCTTTCATTCGTACAACAACGTGGCAGGTGGAGGCTGAAAGAGTTCCTCAATGGTTCTTCAACTTGCCTGCACTCAAACAAACCTACAAACACAAATAGACATGCATGCATTTATAAAGACCCTTTCTACATGTTCATGTTTTTTTAAACATGAATATTGACCATCTCAATTGCATAGTTTACACAGAAACTTATTTCAACAGTGACAAAACAATTTTCATTTTCCAAAATGTCCTCACTGAAAAGGATGCAAGTAGGTCTTCAAAGAAGTGAAAGCATAAGAATATAAACACATTGTCTGAGGTTCCATTAGCAGTGATGAAAGAAGTAAAGAGATCCTTTACATGAGTAAAAAAAAAAAAAACTACCGTGTAACTACGTTTATGCTAAATGAAAATGACATGGGTATTATCACACTTTATTTAGGTATTAGAAATTAAAGTAATGACTTGATGAAGTGCTGCTTCATACATCCAATCTTTGAATTATATGTATTTCTGAATTATTATTAATGCACTAACACATATGCAGCTGGTGGAAGTCGAGACAAGGTTATTTACTTTGTTCTCCTACTTTGGTCTGTGTTTGGTCACTCAATTTCTAAAAATATATTTTATAAACTGATCATGTATATTGTAATGCTGACCATATGTTGTTCATGTATTAAAGTTTAAAGAAAAACATATACTTTGACAGTGTTGTAGAAGAAAAGTATAAAGTGCCTCAAAATTATAAAAGCAATAGACTACAATGATGTGTATAAGGAACACAAAATAACAAGGTATATAAATAACATCTGACACCTGTTTTACGCATTTAGTGCTTCAGCAAACTTCTGTGTAACCCATGTCCTATTTGTTTGTTTGACTGAAAATAAAAAGAAAACAAGTCATCACTATTATTTCAAGTGAAGGAAGAGTCAATTAAAGCGGAAGTATATCTGTTTTGACTTAATGTGCACTTACTAGTTATTTGCAGTCGCGTTCCATCGTCTCTCACACAGTTTCATCAACAGATAGAGTTAGGCAGATACCATGGAGAGGAATGTTATAAGTCAACTTATTAACTGCTGATTTCATCACAGCACTTTAGGATTTTGGGTTAAGCATTTTGGACTTACCTGTCTACTCAAGTTTTTGCTGTAGAGAGCAGAAACTGTTTGTTGTGATTATGGACAGCATATTCAAGAGAAATACAATAATTTCAGCATATGTTCCACAACAGTTATCATCATTTGAAGTCTGACTGGCACTTTGTTAATAATCATCTCATGCACTCTTTTAACTCAGTTTCCCGAAAATGAGTGTTCTTACAGAGCTACATTGTAATTTACATTTTGAAAGAAATGTACTTTTGTTTTGACATATGTTTTATCACCAGAGGATACAACTTTCCACTGTAAAAAAAAAAAATCATTTTTAACCCTATATGGGGCAATTTGGTAACTTCTTTGGATCCTCAATATGTCCACCCTGTGCCTCTCCTTGAGGGTGAAGAACATGTGCATTTTGTTTTAGTTTTTTTTATTAGTGCCAATATTGCTACCTCACGAAAAATGTCACTGAACAAATGTTTCAGGTACTTTATAAACGCTTTGTTACTGGTTTGCATTGAAATCACCTTTGATTTATTTTTTGAGATTAGTGCCAAAACCACTACCCCAAGAAAAATGTCACTAAATGCACTCACCAAGTACTTTATAAATACTTTGTTAGTGGCTGTGTGTGTATCATTACCTCAAGCTAAAATGTTTCTAAATAAATGCTTTTTGCAGTTTGTTACTTTTTCTTTGAATTATTATAAATTCCCTTTTTTTCTCTCTCTATATTTAACCGCAGACCATATATGGTAACTTTATTATTAATCTTGATTTGCAACATTTTTTATTATTTTTTAAAGTCCCAAAAGTACAAATATCTTCCTAGGGTTGAAATTTTCATTTTGCAAGTATTGCAAGGAGTTCCCTATAAAGGGTTAGGAACAATTAAAAGAAATGATTATGCTCCAGTGGGGATTCAATTCAATTTTATTTGTATAGCACAGCTTACAACAAATGTTATCACACAGCGCTTAACAAAGTAAGGTATAAACCTTACAAATTTAAACAGAGAACCCAACAATCCATAGTAGCCTTTGGACTTTCTCTGAGTAAGCGGTTGGCAACGGTGGGAAGGAACCAAAACCCCCACCCCATGGGAGGGAGGAAAAAACCTCCGGCAGAACCAGGCTCAGGGAAGACGGCCATCTGCCTCACCCAGTTGGGTGAGGGTGGGGATACGCCCATACAAGGCTGCAGACACCACTGACATACACATACTTATGGCTATTATGGTATGAGTCCACGGGGTATGCAAGGGGTTGCACCACTTCCCAACATTTGATGTGTGTATTGTCAGTGTCACGACAGATAACTGACAGGTGCCCCCTGCAGGAAACAAATTTAGTCTACACCCTCCAACAACAAGAGCTGTCTTCACCCGATTAAAAAAATGCTTCACTTGGTGAATAAGAATAAAGAATAAAAACTCAAAAAATATATATAATAGAGGGAGAAAGAAGGGGAGGATGGAGCTATAGGAGACCATTATTCTTATACTACCTTTCCGTTTCATTTTTGCTCACTATTAGATTAGGGTTAGACACCAAAACTCCTTAGTTATGCCTTGGGTTAAAACACAACAGTAAAGCAATAAAATAAAAGTAAAGATGTGTTAATTTAATACAAAACAACCAAATGTAATCTGACCAAAACTATGTTACTTTCAAAAGGTAAATGAGAATGCAATTTAGCTGCATAAAAACATAGTTTTTGGGAGACAGTATTGCCCCTTCTCATTCTGGAATAGTTTATTGGTGGGTGAATCAGCTCCACCAGCTTAATTTGACCAATTTTCTGGATATTTGACAAAATAATCTGGATATTTTGTGCTACCCTTGGATGGAAACCTGACTTAGATAAAATATTCCGCTGAACATGGAAAAACAAAATGAACAGAAGCAGCTCCAAGGTTGTATTAACTTTGTATCAAGATATTAAGACAGTTTAGCTTTAAAAGGCAAAATGAAACATATCCAGCAGATAACAGCTCCAAGCCTCTCTCCTCTCTGGTTACATCCCAGCTGGGCTAATAAAAGGATTTCCAGCTCTGTGTAGAGTGGAGGACATCTCCTGTTCCTTTTGATGCTGCTATTGAACACTTCTTGTTTTCTAAGGTGAGTTAAATGTCTCCTCCTCCTTCCTTCATTTCCTACCTCTTAGCTTCCTATTAACCCTTCCAAACCCGACCTCAGTCTGCCCAAATCCGGGCTCAGGAGGAGACATGCCAAAATGAATAAGGGGGCCAAGGAGGGTCAGTTGAAAGGCATGATGGGACTTATCATGGAGCACATATGGGAATTGTGGAGGATTTGAGCGGGAGCATGGCGGACACAAGAATGGATCAGCCAGTGACATCATTAACCACAGGGAGCTTCCATCCGCTTGGATTTCTGGGATTTCTGTAAGCCAGTTGGTGAAGGGTTGGGAGAGGCCGATTGGTTAGGGGGAAGTGGTGCTGTGAGATTGAGAGAGCCAAGTGTGTGACTGGCCAAAAAGCTGATGTTGCGATTAAATTTCAAATTTAAAAATGAAAGTTAGACATAGAGGGTACAGAAAGCAATTCAGATTTTTTTTTATTTTTATTTTTTTATTTCCATCCTCTTTATTTCTGGTTTGTTTCTATTTGTTTCATATCACTGAAAATGAATATATAAAAATCCTATAATATTAAAATATCCTAAAACACACACACACACACACACACACATATATATATTCCCACTTACATGGCAGTGCACTCCAGGCAGAGTTTGGGAGTGTCAGTGGATTAGTTTGTCTCCGTCAGCAGGTCTGGCTGCTTGATGGTTGGACTTTGTCGAGGTGTTGTTTTTTCTCCCTTCGTTAGACTCGGCGTTAATTACTAATCTCACGGTCCAGCGCAGGACACTTGTGCTAACGTTAACTCTCTCTTACTAATGAGGGGGAAACCAGACAAACAGAGCGGATTTACAGCACAACACATGCACGCTAGTTCACTGTCACACACACAAACAGATGCATAAACATTCAGGAACAGAAGAGACAGAAGCTTTGGGAAAGACCAGTAAAGGTGAGTGTATAGACTGGATAAACATTTCTTTATTTAACTACATACAAAAGTACATCTGTGTGCAAAAGTAAAATAAATATCATATAGTCATGCCTTTTGTTTTCTTGTGCTTTATAATCTTTTACCTTTGTAACATGTCATTCTAGAAGTGCTCTATGAAGAAAGGTTATTACGAGACTGATATATAAAAAAAAAAAAACCACTCTCTAACCCACTCATACACCGACATCCACTTATTCAATCAGAAAAACACGATCCACACATGTTCCTGCTGTTGGTACCGTGCACACACAAATCAAGCAATAGCACGGTAAAATGCTAAAACAGCAAAACGTCCACCCCATGCCAGATGCAGCATCGGGGCTCCACACACCCCCCACACACACACCCACAAATATGTTTGTTCTTCTATGCGTTTGAGGACCCTCACTGACATGCAGCATTTGGTACATTGTTTGCTACCCTACTGTTAAACATTATTCTAACCCCAATTTTCAATCCTAAGCTCCCATAAAAAATCAAATGTGATCTCATTCTGAAAGTATCCTAAGCACCCAAAAATGTATCACTGAAAAGGAGTGGCAGTGTTTTTTAAGAGGTCATTCGCAAGATGTTTTTTAAAACAGGTCTTCACTTTCTAAAATGGCCTGGTCTTTCAAAAATGCACATAGTTTTGCACTTTCTAAAATGTTCTTTGCTTTGTATGTATATATTTGTAACTTGTCATCAGCTTATAAATATATCTTCTTCTTCTTTTTTTTTTTTTTGAATGTCGTCATAGTCTAAAAAAGACCTCATGCTGAGTCCAGTGGCCTGTTCATGGTTTCTGCATCTGCAGACAATGCAACAGCTCAAGCTCAGAAAATCATGGCAAGCCGCTATGTTGTCTTTTTTTGTTTGTTTAATGTTTGGCTGGACAACATGAAAAAGTCATAAAGAGAAAGCAGTCTGTGCAGCCACTTAAGGAGAACAAGGACATGGAATTATACAAACCTAATAATGGTCATACAGAGAACAAAATGAATGTGCAGTCAGTGCAGCCTCACATTCAGGGATGCATGAAAATGTTCACAGAGGGGTCTGAGTGGACTCCTGCAGAAAACATATCTGGCCTTATGGTGTTTACGACAACATCCTTGATTTGATTCTGAGCCTGAGATCCTTTGTTTCAGGTGGGACTAAACAATTTGGGGCAAATATCTAATTGTGATTTTTCTGACAGTTATTGCAATTTGATTTGTGATATCATATTTTAAAGTCATACTGTGTGTAACAGATTTAAAATGTGATGGAGCATTACCATGTGAGACACTATCAAAAGTGTGACTGTCACACAAGGAGGGCAGCATGAATTTATAAACTACTACCACAACAGTTTCAACAATGGCTCACATGTGCTGGGCATATTCTAAATCGCAGCCATTGCAATTTACTAAATGCTTTGTTTAAAACTGTGATTTTAATTAGAAATCCTGCTTTCCAAATATTTAAAAAGTCCAACTCTTTCAAAGTGGCTCCACAAAGGTTTCACAATGCAATAAAGTCCTCACTTTCAAAAAATGCCCTTGACTCCCCAAAACATTCTCACTTTCCCTAATCTGCACTCTCTCATGGTTTGAAACTGGTCCTCACAGAGATGGATGTTCAACAGCAAACACACAACAACACCTTCACCATCCTGTCCCATCCTGCGTCAGTGCGCTGGCCCCTGAGGGACACCACAATTAATGACCCTACTGATGACCGCGGTGTTGGTGGGGCAGGTGGCGTCCTCCAAGGGTCTGCATCACCACCATGTGTGTGTGATCAGGAGGGTGCACATGGAAGAGCTGAGGGAGGCACCTCTGGGCCCAGCTGATGTCGCCCAGCGCTGTCGGTGGCTGCACGTGTGTTAGTTCACCCTCCTGTCTGTTGTCCACGCTTTATCCACCAGCTCCCCAGCGCCAGGTGATGGGTGTTTATCGACGGGCGAGTGTGTGTTTTTGCTGAGATATGTGTGGACGTCTGAGGCAGACACAGCATTTTAAAGCTCGTGCTTCAGCACAAAGGGAGCTGTGCTAGCTAACCATCAGCGCTTTAGCAGCAGCGTCCGGCTCCAAGGGGGGGGCAAAGGAGTGTCAAACTGCCTCCCCCTCCTGTCCCACCCGGGACTTCCCTGCCCTCCCCTCCAAACCCCCCCACCCACACTTCCCCGTGGCCCTGCAGCCTGGCAGGGTGATGAAGGAGAAGCTGTCAATGAGAAAACAGGCCACGCAGAGGTTCAAACAAACTGCTGTTAGAGACACAAACTAACAAGCCTCAGGCCAAGGCCTCTTCTTCTCTGTTCTTCTTCTTCTGTGGTCTTCAACGTCGGCTTTTTAGTTACTCAAAGGGTCCTTTTATCATGCACGTCACAGATTCCACCGTCTTCAGCACTTTGTGCGTTTGATTACACCTGTTTATGTGCTGGTGATGTTGTTTGCTCAGCCACTGTGTGTGTGTGTGTGTGTGGGTGTGTGTGTGTGTGTGTGTGTGTGTGTGTGTGTTCTCTTAAACCAACCTGCTGACACAAGGTCTGTCCAGTTTAGATACCGAACACTGAGGGCATAGCTGAACTTGAAACTCTCCTCTATTTCTTCAAAGTTCACACTGATAGAAGCACTCACCTTTACACTGTTGTTCAGCTTCTGCATGAACACATCGCCTCAGTGTTTATTGTAGCTCCAGTGACACTATAAAATCATAAAGTAGCACTTGTTTGTATCTTCTCTCATGTAGCCACCTAGAAAACGATTTTTGTCTTGATCAGTAGTATTGGAAGTATTTCTGATTTTAAACAGCTGGAGGAATACAATGTGACTATTGACAGTTCTAAATGGAAAAGTGAGGTCCTTGAATATGTGGGTCAGTAAAAACAACAACAAGAAGGATACTGACCGCAACACTCAAAGGGTCACCCCTTCAGTCAGTTTTTCAGATTGAGAAAGATCTGTCAAAAAGAGGTATCCAGCTCTGTGGATTAATTAGAATTATGAGCTGGCACTCAAGAAAGTAGGCTCTGATGTACTGAAAGAAGAGTGCCAAAGAGAAAAATGAATTTTCTGTGATGTGCATCATTCAACACTGTCAATTCCACTGTAATAAGATCTATTTTCAGCTAGTTTCCATCTCATAACATACACCTCTTTTAATAAATAGGAGGGGCAAAAATATGAGAGATCATCTCATCCGTGCCCACTTTGACCACAGGGATAAATCCAGTCCACTAACACAGACATTGTTGCACCAATTTCAAATGCGAACAACCACTGCAGGAGCTGAGCTCAAAGCAACAATACAATAAAAAGGAAGAATTTTTCTCATCCCCAAACAGGTAAGACATTTCCCATCGACAGCGTGATTACCTGTGCATCTACACATGCCATCTACCTGATACACTGCCCCTGTGGTCTTGTATATGTTGGGAAAACTTCTAGAAAACTGAAACACAGAACAATTGAAGACAAAAGCACAATTTGCAGAAATGATCATGACTGTTCTATAGCTTTGCATTTCAGTGATGCTCGTCATGACATCCCATCACTACGCTTCTGTGGGATTTACATTTGACTTTACCACCAAGAGGCAGGCACCATGACAAAACACTAAAACAGTGTGAGGCCTGCTAGATCTACACCCTCCAAACATTAGCTTCTAAGAGACTGAATGAAGAACTATTTCTCAACAGTTTGCTGTAACCCATCACATTATGAATAGAGATTGGGTGGCTTGTTGTCAGTTTACTATATTTCCTCATTCTTTAGGTGTAAATATGGATCTGTTGGTGTTCCTTGTCCTAGACAGTCTCTGATACATGTGAATATGCATGCACATTACTTTTTAGGACGTACGTGAACCTTGACTCTGTACTGAAGCCAGGCTCAGGAGCTCCAGTTAGTCAAGCTGCTGAGTGTTCCATCCAGCATGTTATCATGCAGCTCTGTGTGTCCTGTGACCTTAGTTGCTGCCCATGATTAGTTTTTATGAGGCCTAATGAATGCTTATGCATTCTCTGACCATCTGTGATTAATATTGATGAGATCCAGGGATTGCTGACATGCACCTTTCTAGAAAGACTTGATTATGACCCGTGCATGTTAACACACCAGTTGGCTTGAAGAGGGACAAGAGGGACAGTCAGGTGGTACTTTTCAACCAAAGTGTAAGATCACAACACCGTATAACAAATTATGGTAATGTCATGGTTCAGAAAATCACTGCACCTTATTGTTACTGGGCTTCAATAACACCTCAACAGTGCCACAGCCTGATCTCCTTCATGCCATGTTGCATTGATGAAGTAATTTATGGCAAAGGAGCCCCAACCAAGCATT
>NW_007577976.1:290998-314249 GCF_000690725.1 Stegastes partitus
TGCTCAGACCCAACACTAATAAAAGGTATCTCAAGTCAGACACAAAAGCATTTTGGTAGTTGTAAAATTAGTTTTAAACTCAGTAAAGAATCCAAAAGCATGAGGCTCAAGTTTTCTGTGAGAGCAGCTTGATGAATTAGGTGAATGTGCTTGGTAAGAGGCAAAAAATGCATTAATGATCTCAAAGTGTACTCATCTCATTTGGATGTAAGTTCAGCTGTCAATCACGCACAGCACCTGGATTTAGCCCCGCCTTCAATAATTCAGGAAAATGGAACACAGAAATGGACGTGCCATTAAAGCCACCTGTCTGTCCAAGACCTGTCACAGCAGGACGATGGTCCACTCACATTCAAATCCAGACTGTATCTATAAATTAGTAGCCTCCAGGTTACATAAAGTAACTGTTAAATGAAACTTTTCCCCTCTTTTCAAACACTGAACAAACATTCACTATGTTCCCAGAGAGAAACAGAAGGTACATCTGTGGAATGACAGGTGCAGAAAAGGGAGGCCTGAATAATTCATCAAGCTGTCTGGCAAGACTTGGTCTCTCTGTTGATTACTCTCCACACCTTTCCTTTCCTCTTCATCCACCACTATTAAATCTGGGAACTGATTTTCAGGTAGCACACTGGTTTCTGTCACATTTTAATCATTTGATTATGTTTTTAGACAACAGTTTCAGTTGGACCTTACAATTTTTTCCTGAGGACATTTCTGGATGTCAAGGATCATACAACATGCTGAGACTGCCATTTCAGGCAGTGGTGGAATGTAACTAAATGTATTCACCTACCTATTTTTTTTCTCCTCCACTAAAGTTATGACTATCATTACTACTACTAATAAAAATTAGAGACAGAACCTGAAAGTTTTCTGAAAGTTGATGTTCCATGCATAAATGCCAAACCTTTCTTTGTATCAGCCTCTGCAATGTGAACTTCACTTAGGATTCAAGCATCAATAAGGGAGAACATGCAGATGCAGCTAGTTAAACAGAATTTAAAAAAAAAAAAAAAAAAAAAAAAGGCAATGTCACCATTATTGTCTTAGGAAAAAATAACTTAAAAATTATTAATTAATTATTTAAATTGTGACAGTGTCCCAGTTTAAGTTTTCCTTTTCTCAACAGCTGATAACACTAACATAAAACAGGGCATTTAAGCCATAGACACTGTTACCATGTGCCCGCTGTTAAATGAACTGAAAAAGTTCTTTTACAAAGCAAAGGATAGTTAATCATGATTTACTACCTACTTAAAAATGTTGCTATTTGTTTCATAGAACAAAGTCTGAGAGCATCTTAAGCTGCAAAGGGACTCTATTCTCCACTAAGCTAAGTGGGGGGAGGGGAAATACATATTTCAGTGTATTTTCTACTCTTTGCTGCAGGTGGTCAGGTGTAACCAGTGTCGCTTGTGAGGTTGATTCAGTACTGCAGCTCACACAGATTTGAGCAGCCTTAGAATTTGACAGATATGAGCTGTGTGATCAGATAGGATGTCATCATCCTGCAATAATTTTAAAAAGAGTTAGAAGAGTTCAAAAGAGCAAACTGAGTGGAGCTACTGAATTACTGCTCCTTTACTCCAGTGTAGTGTTTTCAGTGTCTTGGCAAGCACAGATTTTGGTTTTGGTCTCTGGACAGGGACATGGCAAGCTCACTGTGAACTCCAGATTTTGGGAAACTGAACACCATCCCCTTGTCTGCATTTGGCAATAAATAGTTTCAGCCTGTAATTCTACCTGAAGATACAATTGTCATTTTTGCTTTCAGTTTTGTTCAATTAAGCAAATTGCCATGAGTCATACTCAGGTTTTCAGTTTGGTTCATTTGATCTGCACCAAGAGAAAAAAAGTATCCACTGGTTCATCTTCATCTTCAGACCAATTGGACTGTTTTCATGATGTCTGCATCTCTAGGATCAAGGGGAAACCTCCAGGCCTCAAATGCCAAACACTGCAGTACCTCAAATGGCCATATGATGCTGCCTCAAGCAGTGGGTCAGTCCCTACAGACCATCATGTTAAAATGTCCAACTTTACAGCAGAAACAAACATGTGAGCAGTCTGGTACAAAAATGGTTTTAGTCTATATAGCTAAATTCTTTGTTCATGACAACTGTACAATTATTGTTTTTATAACTCACACTACTAAACAGATGGTTGGTGGTTCAAGCCCCTGCACCATCAAGCTGGCACTGTTGGGCCCTTAAACCTATCTGCCCCAGGAGCATCGTAGTGTGGCTAACCTTGCGCTCTAACCCCAGCCTCATGATAAACTGGAATATGTGAAAATACTTCACTCTATTGCACTCTATGTATTGATTAAAAAAAAAAAAAAAAAAAAAAAAAAACAGTTGAATCTTTTCGTAATCTTAATAATTAAGGATGTATTTGCTTTGAAGGACCTGTCCCAAAAATGTTTGCCTGGCCTGTCTTAGCTCTATACTCCCAACCCCCTGTCTTTGGTCATTTTTAGATTAGCCATAAGTTGGGAGGAAAAGAATTATTTAAAAAATAGCATTTTGAGGAGAATGTGGAACTGTTCTTTACAAAATGCTTTCAATTCAACATACTACAAGTTCTTTAGTAATATAGTTGTTATTTATACACTCTTATGTACAGGTTCAGAAAATAATCGTGAATAGAAGTGCAGTTTTCAACATTTTCTGTTGGTAAACATGGATTTTAATAGTTTATGATGAGCTTTTGGTGGCTTTTAGGTTCCAATACATCTTGGCCTTTAGGTGTCAAAGGGATTTATGTGCTGAATCCTAGAGGTCATAGCCTGCTGGGTTGATGGTGTTAACACATTAACTCACTGTTTGTGGTATTATATCCCCTGAAACAGGAGTTATTAATTTAAAAAAAAAAAACAAAACACAGCTTTAAGTATTAATGTGCATGCACATCTGTGTGTATGCGTATGTGTGTGAGCGGTGTCACTCTGCCTGGCTGGAGTGACAACTATCTCCTTGGTAACTAAGCACCTTTCCCCTCTTTCTCTCCTGATCCTGACCTCCCACTGAGTGCATCAACACTCCCATCACATAACTCTCCACCATAATACTCAGACACACACACACACAAACACACAGTCGCTGTATGCTTCATGAATGTTTAATCAAAACTGGTCTTATGACATGCAGTATCAGACCAGTGCAAGGAACATCCCATTTGAACTGCACAGAGGCTGGTGATGATGCCAGAATGCTAAAGAGAGTCATCCACATCCAAAGACAGGCGTATACAGGAAAAATGTTTTCCCCTTCTCTTTAAATATATAAAAATGTGTCACACATTCTGTCTTCGACTTTAAACATTTTGAAAGTGCATGTCTTTGCCAAGATTTGTTGCCACGTGGAGCAAACTCATCCCTGCTTCTTTTATTTGACGTGAAATCTCTTTTCATTCAGCCTGCACACACTTTTACACCTCTAGGACCCTCATATTTCATCAGTCTTTCAACAGATCATCTATGTGGGATAAAGACAAGTGCAGATAGGTTTCGATGGTTTCCCAAAAATGATGTTAATATACTACAATTCTACAATTTCATTTAGCAGACACTTTGATCCAAAGCGACGTACATTCAAAAGGAGATACAACACAAGCAAGGATCTAGTCAGGAGAAAACAATCTAGATAAGTGCCATAGAACAAATTTAAGTGTGATAGGGCGTTGATGCCAATAGCAGGCTGTGTGGGAGGTAATAGGATTTTTTTTCCTTTTTTTCTTTTTTTTTGTTGTATGTTTGTGTTTGTTTGTTTGTTTGTTTGTTTTCAGTCTGTCAAGTGCAAAGGTGTTCAGTGAAGAGCTGGGTCTTTAGTCTTTTCTTAAAGACTGAGAGGGAGTCAGCAGATGGAACAGAGTTTGGTAACTCGTTCCACCACCGCAGAACCACAGAGGAGAAGAAGTCTAGCTATTGACCTTGGACCCTGCTGTGGTGGTTGTATCGGGTGGTTGTTGTTGGTCAAGCGTAGTGAGCTGGAGGGAGTGTAGACCTGAATGAAAGGTTTCCGGTAGGAGGGAGCTGTTCTCGTTGTGGTTTTGTGAGGAAGTGACAGGGTTTTGAATTTGATGTGGGCAGCAACTGGAAGCCAGTGAAGTGATCTGACACTAAACTGCATTCTTATTTATATTTTGTTCCTGTTCTTTTTTTCTTCTGTTTCCTCCCTGAAGGGTACGACTGGGACATAAAGGGGAAAGTCTTCCAGTTTGAAGAAACCACAATGTCCACACAAGGATAAGGAGGATGGAGGCATAAGTCAGCAACAGGACTCTAAGCAAGGAGACTGTCCTGTGTTATTCTTACACTTAAGTCTCATTTTCACTCACTGTTTGATTAGATTAAGGGATTCATTTCCGAAAGGGTAGCTAGAAATCCCAAATGTCTAGGTTTTATGGTCTTTTATAACCTCCTAACATTCAGCTCGTTATTTTACACAAAAAATAGACTAAAATCTTAGGATCATTTTGTTTGGTGGACTTTATGGTAGAAACAGAATGGAACTGGTGGAAGATTGAAGAAGAATGTGCTCCTACAGATGATGAAAAAAGATAATAAACTAATATTTTGCTCTGTACACACATTTACTACAAAGTGAGAAATACTGTGCTACTGGCATTTTAAAATGGTCAGAGATTTGAAATGTGGCACAGGCTGCTTTGAAGCAGTGTAAAGTTTGTCAAACTTAATTCAGAATTGGTCGATTCCATTTAAAATACTGCGGCAGAGTTTTCACTTGGTCAATTTTAGAGCTGGTTAGTATTATTGGGTGTTCAAAAACTGAACTACAATCATTGGAGCTTTTTGTATGGCTCAGAAATGATAAAGATTTGAATTATTTCAACAAAGCACGTTTTGTTTTTTTCTGTCAGGGCCCTAAATAATACCTCTCCCATGATCCCCAGCTGCTGCAGTTATTATACAAAAGCCAGTCACAACTGTGACAAATTCAAAAATATTGAACAAGTGCAGCAAAGCACGTCACTATATTTAGAATCTAAGGTTAACCAAGTATAACTGCTGGATTTTTTATCAAAAAAAAACAATGTCTTCATATTGGTGTGTTTGAGCTCCTAACCTTAAAGATGATGAAACAACAGGGGACAGCACCTTTGTTTTGAGTTTGTTTGTAATTTAGCGCTTGATGCAGTTTTACCAGGGTGCTAATGTTCCTGGGGCCAGGTGCTGCCTTAAAGACTAAAGTCAGGGCACAAAAGTCTAATTGTCAAGTAAAAACCTTGAAGACTATAACATGACTGACTGCAGCCTTACTCTGTAGGGTATGCAATGATAAGTACCAGTGGGTGTTTATACAGAGGTGTGTCTACACAGGTGCATATCCACTGCATACCAGGGTGTACACCCCCTAAACCCCTCTTATAGCAGCACACGGTCTACAGATGTGTTAATATTTTCTGATTTGAGCCTTTTACTACAACTTCTGATACTGCAAAGTTTAGGCCTAGATTTGCTGCTTGAAGGCATTTGCACCCTCTGGCATGCAGCCCAACCATGTGGTCACTGAGTTGCCAAAAAATCTTTCAATATTGTGGAAAATATGTGAATTAAACTTTCCTGCAGAACACAGACTTGTAATATAATGTGTACGTTATGTTAATGGTAAATTATCAGAAGCATGTAACACTTGATTAACAGGTGATAATCTTTAAGGTGAAACAGATTTTATTACCAGTTTGTTTGTTAAAAAAAAGTTTAAATACTTGGAATGTGAAAAATAGGTTTGGGATAAGAATACAATTTTCTTGCATGAGGTTTATTGTTTATTTAAAATGGGCAGGGTTTTTGCCTCAGGAACCACAGATATCCAATGGAGCTCCACCGATGCGTCTATCTGTCTTTCCCTCTCTAGTTGTCCTGACAACGACCCTGCATGCTCCACCCCTCAGTCCTTCCACTCATTCCCACACTGGATTCCCCACAGCTGTCTTCCACTCATCCTTCTCCTTACATAACCATGGAGGGCCATTGGTCTGACAAGATGTGGAAGATGAATTTATCTCATCAGGAGCAGTGTGAGCTCCCTTTCCAGGGGGGATTCCCATCCACTCCTCTCCTGACAGGTTTGATGAATCTCCACTATGCCTGTTCTCTGGACGCAAATCTAGAGGTTTTAACCAAACGCACCACTGGTCTGTCATTCAGACAGATTAGTGAAACACTGTGGGGCATTTCACTAATGAGAGACATGACATTTTAACCTTAGCTTCAACCTAGCTCGACCTGACAAGTTGCATATGTGTCCTGTCCTTCTGCTCAAAGTCAACAGAATCCAGGGGTGCAGGAAACATTCAAATGTTACCCACTTAAAAGTTCTGCTTTCAGAGCTTTACTTTAATCAAAGTATTTGCTGATAAGTGTTGGCATCTCCAAATTATGTGTACCCATAATGAAGAATAGCTTGGTTTCAATGTGAAGTACAAACGCACAGGTTCAGTAATGTCCAGTTCTTGCAGTCATAATGGGTATGGACCAAAAGGAAAAATAAGTAAGACAAGAGAAGAATCAAATTTATAACACTGATTGTTGCACTGCTACACTGTAATCAAGTGCTCTATAGACCACATTTTAACCTGTGACCCTTTATGAGTTTGTGGGCTCTTTTTTTTTTTCTTTCTCAAATGTTCTTGATTGTGGACTTACTTGATAAAGCTCTGCATCTTTACTGAAAGTGAAACAACGATGGCAAGAAGTGAGAATAACTCAAATGTCTTCTGTGTAGTATGTTCTAATGCCATAACATTGTTTCCATGTACCCAGAAGTGTTACTAATGCTGGGAAAAATGTGGGCTTCACAGGGTATTTATAGGCTTTTTGTGTAGGCATATTTACATTTTTAAAACCTCTACAAAAAAAAAAAAAAACATTTTCAAACTACTCCGTACATGTGTCCTAGAAAGATATTTCACCATGCTGAATGTATGCTCCAATGATTTGCTGACAACTTCTGCTTCTGTATACCATTTTTTGAGCCATGCTGCATTTATTTAATTGAATTTATTTCCTCTGTCTAGTCATCTCCTCTCTACTGCAGCCTACAGTTCAGTCAAACATTATCTGAATTTTTGCAATGTGACTAGTGGTCGCAGCTGAGTGACCATGGCTTTTCCATCGTGCCAAGTAGTGCAGAATATTGTATTTGCACAGGATCTGGTACAAATGGTTTGTTTTTGGAGAATTTGTAAATGAGACATTCAGAGTAAAGTAATTTCAAAGGAACATCACAATTTTAAGTGGAGATTTTGTAGGTTTTTGGTGTAGTATTTTTTTTTACGCATACCTTTCAAACTCACTAGTCAGCTTTGAGGTTCATAGGAATAACCCTTGTGACCACCTGTAAAAGCTGATGTTCAGCATTTAGTTTTGTTCCTGTAGGCAAAAGGTACAAGACACATTTACATATGGGGATAATGGCATAATCTCATAGACAGCCTTTGTCTGATGATATCATTATTTCTGCTGTGCCTCCTGGCATATGGTTGTTGGTGTGATGCCAGCAGGGATTGGTTTGTCAGATCAGAAAAAGGAGTAACCATAGTGATGTGATGGAGGAGTGTGGTCAAAAAACCAGACGAAAGACAAAAGAAACCCTGTGTACAAAGGAAGGAGTAAAAAAGAAGACCGACGATGAGCCATTCTTTATATCACATGCAGGTATCAACAGAGTTTTAATAGTTATTCTCACTGCCAGAAGGGGGAGACAAAAGTTCCACTCCACACTGCAGATTTAAGGGGGGGCTTTATCAAATTTGCACATAGTATGTTTACAGTTCTTTGGTTGGAAAAAACCAACAACAACAACAACAAAAGAAAAGGCAGCTGTGTGAAGTCTGATGAATTCCTTTAAGTCATGGGCTGGAAACTACAAGTCTGAAAATGAGAAAAGAAAAAAAAACTTCCATCCACTATTTATACACCGCTTAATCCCCGCTAGGGCTGGAGTCTATCCCAGCTGACTCAGGGCGAAGGCAGGGCACACCCTGGACAGGTAACCAGTCTATCACAGGGCTACACTTAGAGACAGACAACCAAGCACACTCACATTTAAACCGACAGACAATTTAGAATCACCAGTAAACCTCAACATGTTTTTGGACTGTGGGAGGAAGTCAGACAACCCAAGCTGCACGGGGAGAACATGCAAACTCCACGCAGGAAGATCCCGGGTGTCCTCACAGGGACACGAACCAACAACCTTCTTGCTGTGAGGCAACGTGGTAACCACCGAGCCACCTTGCAGCCCGGAAAAAAAGAAAACAAAACTTGGTGAGTGCAATTCAACAGAAGGGAGATTGTAGCTTGCTTACAGTCTCTACTTCAAATAAGCGGCAAAATTAGAGGCTATGAGCACAACATATTTATTTCTCTAACCTAAGTGTCAGTGTAGTCAAGTTGCATTTTGGGTATTGTAGGCACAAGAAAGAAGAATGTGTATAAAAAAAACCCACACAAATAAAACATATATCATGTCTCTATCCTGGCCATAGTGCACTCTATGCAGCCATCTGTTTCAATCACACTTCTCTGCATTACAGTTATGCTATGTTGAGATTAAAGCACAACTTTGTACCTGCCTTTGTTTTTTTGTTTGTTTTGTTTTTTTTACTGTGGACATGAAAAGTGGAAATGACAGAAGTGATAAAAATTAAAATCATCTTTGTTTAGGAGGCAGAAGTGGATACGAGAAGAAAAGTGTGAAAATCAGTGTAGCGTGACAGGTGAATCTGAAAAGCCGACATGGCAGCTGTAGCAGCTGTTAACTGCTGTAAAGGACTTTTATAAATGCATTGTGGAAGAATTACAGCATGTCCCTCTAATGTACGTGTTGAAAACTGGAGAATCAGAATCACTAAACTGGTACAGTACAAAGCTGGCTAATTACCAAAGGTTCAAACAACAGCTTAGAGGCAAAGACTGGAAGCTTTGTAGGTTTGTGTCAGTTTGAAGCCAAGTTGCATTTTTGGGTGTCATTACAAACCAACCAGAGTGCCCAGAGTCACTGCTGTAAAGGAACTACTTTTTTTCTATTTGAGTAAATGTGCTTAATTGCTTCCTCTTTTGGCAGAATCCTAGAACTGAAAGTGTGCAAGTAAAAGGAAATTCCTATAATTGAATATAGTTCTCAGATATTTGTGCAGTGCAACACTATTTAAAGCACTGATCTCCACCCAGCCTTGTAGTTCTGCCTTGTCAGAACCTTCAGGCTTTTCACAGTGAAATATCACATAACAACAACATAACAACAACAAAATACAAATAATTCCTTAACACCTCCCAAACAAGCAGGAACACTAACTTGATCCCAAAAAACCTTGTTGTGTTTGGATCCAAAGGATTAGATCAGAGGTACCACCTGAAGTCTTTCCTTACATCTTAATTAAAAGGCCATGCAAATTTAATCTATGTAAACAGGGCAAGGTGAGTGGACTGTGGAGAATGACTTATTCATGGAGGCCTATCTGACCCAGACCTGCTGGCAGAGCTCATCAGGCTGATAGCGTGTGAATGTAACTATGCTCGATTGCTTATCTACACCACTGAGAATTACAGGTTGTGGTGTGAACATATGGATGAATGAGTCTGAGATACCACAGGGATGAAGGACAATTTTCTGTACAAAGACAGCAACTAAGGCTTAATAAAACAAAAGATGGCAACATGTTAAAAGGTTTCTTTGATCATTTTCTCTGTGTTTTTTAGTTAAAACTAAATTCACTCATCAGCCAATCAGGGGCAGCAGATTGGTATTTGGTGTCAACAGCAGGGATCCAAAAAGCCATGCTGCCTTGAGTCAGGTGCCACAATGTTTCTTCTCAACATGTGCATCCTTTATGGCCACAGGCTACAGTTTATCTGTTTTAAATACACTAAACCTAATCCTAAACAAAAACAAAAAAACTAAAACAGAAAAGAAAGTCAAGTTGTTTTCATGACAATAAATTTGATGATTTGAATGTGATACAGTCATGTCAGTCTGTAGCAGAATCTCCCAGGAAAAGTCTTAGTTTTCTTGTGAAATTCATGAGACCAAACATTGATACTGTTCTGACAGCAAAGGAAAGGTCAGCCCAGTATCAATGTGGGAGTATAATAAAGTGTTTGCTGTATGTTAGAGTTTTTATAGCTGTTGTTCAAAGAAAAAATCTGCAGAATATTGATACTCTACACTGTAAATAATTGACTGTAGAATTTACAGTAAATACCTGGCAAGAAAAAGTTGCTAGCAAAGTATTGTAAACACTGCAGTTGATTACTGTAAAAACAATTACAAGACACCGTTTTACAGGTTTTTGCTGTATATAAACTACATTAATTTATTGTCTTTTCACAGAAAAGTGGCAATTTATTCTGATCTTGTTTACAACATTATCTTGTATTCCGTTAAAATTTCAGAATTTACCTGACAATTAAAGTTGCCAGTAAACAGCTGTATCATCACAATAATATATTTAGTTGTAGAATACTTTTACAGTTCATTTTTGGTGATGGAAAGAAAAAAATATATAATGATAAAATAATTTAAATGGTTGTTTTTATCCAGTGATTTGTACTATAAAGTATTTATTTTTTCATTTAGCCTCGTCAATTTTGATGATTTTTAAATTCAAAATTGCTGAATTTTCGCAATTTCCCATTCAAATGCTTGGAAGAGGAGCTGGTGAGGCAGCAGCGAGCTGAGCCTCACCTTGGATTGTACAATTCCTCATTGCGCTGTCTGCCATGCGTGGGCTGTCACTGCAGGCAGCCAGCAAAGTGAGGGATTGCACAATCCCTCATTTTGCTGGCTGTCTGCAGTGACAGCCTGCTGCTGTCTGTATGTCACCAATGACATGGTTCAAACACATTTAATGTATGAACTGATTTTCCATAGTTCAGCTGATGTATATAATAATGTACAGTGTTTTTTGTCACCAACTGTAGGTGTGTATCGTGTTTTGTGTGCTGAGCGATCATAAACAGCTGAGAAGAGGTTCCAGGTGAGGCAGGCAGTTCTCTGGCCTCATGGCAGGGGGCGCTCTACACAGGATAAGTTCATCTTTCATACTCGGTCTATGAGCTCAAACCTATTATCATTCTGCTACAGAGAAAAAAATGATATGGCTTATTTGTATTTCTTAAACAAACCACTGAGCATTGGGATGCAGTATAGGTGTCTGCAGAATAGGAGAGGACTTCTGGGACTTGCTTTGTTGGAACACTCTTGGAAAATGAATCAATCTCCAGACTTAAACACTAGATAGCAAGCATTTTACCTGCTAAAGATGAGACTGAAGGAAGTAACCCCCTAAACAGCAACCAAAAGAGGCTGCAGTGAAAGCCTGAGTCTCACAAAAGAAAAATGCAAGTAAAGGATTTGCAACTAAATATTAAGTCATATTCAAGTTAATCTATTTTAAGTCTATCTGTTCCAATACTCGTGCTCACCTAAAAATGTGGTGTTCTGTTATAAATAATGTTCGCCGTTTTCAGCAAGCAGGTTGCTGCTTAGAGGTTGGTGTTGTTGATGATCAGTCAAATGCCTTTGAAACTAGCAAGTAAGTGGAGCTTGAGCTGACAGTGTTTTGTTGATTAAAATAAGTCTGTTCAACAGAATTTCACTAACATTGGATTCTTTTCTATACACCACAGCGTTCTGGGGCCACAGCCTGATTACACACGTCACTACTTGATGCATTCGATATTACAGGAATACATTTTTTAAAAAGGTTAAACTAAAAAAAAAAAAATATCATTGTTTTACAGATTGAATTGAAGTATTTAAACCAATTTTAAAACAACAAGAAACAAAGATGGTTAAAGATTTAATACCATTCCTCTGAACCAGGACTGAGGAAGAACGGACAAGAACTGAATCAACTTAAACACGGGAGCAAAAACAGAAAACCAAAAACAGAACAATAAGTCTGGTAACAAAAGCAACAACTAGCACAGCAGCAGCAGCAGTGAAGGCAGAGAATATGATCAGTTAGAGAAACAAAGACAGAAAGGATAGAACAGCTGGCCCCAAACTGCCAACTTCTCTCACCACAAAAAATACCTCTAAATGAAAAGGCAACATGTCAGACAAGTAGCTCCTCTCTTTTACTGACTCCCTTTACTTTGTCTCTGTTTCCAGCTCCTTTGCTTCTGGTGTGTGACGGCTCACACCGCTCTGTCACTGAACGAGGGCTGCCATGACAGTTTCAGCACTCAGTCTCTGTCTCCTCCACACACCGCCGGCAGCGCTGAGTCTGCACTCCTTCACCACAATCACTTCTTCATTCTGTTTACTTCTCCTCGTCTGTCTCATCCTGCAGAACGGTTCCTCTGCTCTGTATTAAACAGGCTAAATGAGGACGTGCTTTTATAAGGCACAAGCTTTGAGTGTACCCCAGTTTAAGTTACATCGCAAACAAAAGAAAGAAGATGTTGTACCGCTGCTTTCTGTCACTCTGGCAGTCTCTGCCCCCCCCCACTAAAAACTTTTAGTGACACACTCCAAACTTTTACCACCACATGTAAACTATGCCAGACTGTCAGCACTGACCTTTTGTTCAAACAGTTCAAATGGCCAGTGTTTGTGTTCTCCTGACTTCTTAGATGTCTCCAACTTATCTTTTTTGGTAAAATACTGTAGGCCTCATGTCCACTGAAAGCAATTTCCCCAGTTCAAGAAATAGATAACCAATTTGAGTTTCATCATCATCCATACCAAATCAACACAAAAATGTTAACAAGCATAGATCAGAGCCATGCAAAAATGCAAGTTGTTTTTGCCAAAAAAAAAGTGAATAAAGACAAAGATTCTATGTTCCAAACAACCGCTACTACAGCTCCAGTCACAGCTACAAACTGCGATGCAAATTTACTCCTGCCACATTTTTACTCACTGTGGGCTCTTTTTTCACTGCAGTGTAAACTCCTGCATCTCTATGGAAACAGCACAGCCACGGCTAAAAGTAAAGAGAGCTCAAAAGTGTCTTTTGTGCAGTATGACACAGTTATAATGTCATAAATCACAACAGAAAAAATACCAAAAGTTGGATTTGTTTTACAAACATTGAGAAAAAAAATGAATCCCATGTACAATGCTTTTCCAACAGATGTTACAAATGCTGAAAAAATGGGGGCGCCACATGCTGCAGCTATGAGACGAGACCTACCTTTTTTACAACCTCCATTTTTCATTTGCCATCAACTTAAAAAAAAAAATTTCACCATGCTCAGTGTGCTGACAACTTGCTCCTGTGTATACCATTTTTGAGCAATGCTGCATTTATAAAATGGATCCAGTATGTTTTATTTTCCTCTTATGCCATCCCCCTATTGCTCTACGTAAACACAGTCTGCAGTTCACCCAAAAAATCCATGAATCAAAGTCTGTATAAAGGTTTTGGAAGTTGTGTGTAGTGGAATGCATCTGTTTGAAAAAGTTCTTCTTTTTCTTTCTGTCATCTTTTTTGTTTTACTATTTTAAACTTTGACACTATCTAACCAGAATACGTTTGGGGCCCTTTGTGCACTTGCATGCTTTCTTTTGTTTTTGTTTTTTTTTCTTTTTTACAGTTACACCAGAGTGGTAATGTCTCCAATTGGACCTTTAGTTGCACCCACGTATCCTTCAGGTGGAGATGAATTCAAATCTAGTATTTGTTAATCAACCTTTTACTAGATTTTTGCATTTGTTCTGGCTTATCGATTTAACATTGGCTAAGAACATTGTTTCATTCATTTTAAAATAAAGAGGTGCTGAAGAGATTATATATGTCTGTTAATTACAGCCTAATTAACTTGTGCATTGCTCTTCGTTAATACAACAAAGAGAGGAGATTGAATATTAAATATTTAATAATACACATTGAACATCTATCCATCCATCCATCAGTTATATGCACTGTGTCCCACAGACGGTCATGGGGGCTATCCCAGGTGAAAGATGATATGTCTCCAGTCCACCTCAGGGCTCATACACAAAGACAGACAATATGCACACTCACACCCACACCTACAGAGACTTTAGAATCACCGGTTAACTTGTAAAGCATGGCACTGGACTCTGGGAGGAAGCCAGAGCACTTGGAGAAAACCCATCCAGACGCAGGGAGAAAATACAAACTCTACTAACTTATTAATGTAGATGCCAGGAAACATAGTCAAACCTTGTTTTGAAAAAGTTTGCATCTCTTTACCTTAAGTCTTACTGCAGAGGAGAAGTCCTTTTTTTTTTTTTCCTGTTAGTGTCTGTCCACACTCTTGTGTCCTCCTGCATGACAAACAAGGCAAAACCTATTCAACAAACATTACACTGAGACAAACACACACAGAGTCTGTCTGTCTGGGGGAGCTGCCTTTTAGACGGGCATCAGTCCGGACAGTGTGTGTCTGCCTCTGGGTCCAGGTCCTCAGTGTGTGTGTCAGGCTCAGTGACACCTCAGTCACTTTGGTTGTGCAGCCGAACCATCTTCACTAACATGAATGCCTGCGTCGCATTTTGTGGGTGCAGAGGGTGACAGGGTGTGTGACAGCAGGCGGTGAGTACTGGCACTCCCCTGTCATCTGTGAGAGTGTGTTTAGCATGGAGCAAACACAGATCCACCCTCAGGGCTGAAGAGGAGTCATGAAAGCAGCTCATGAACTACACAGGACGAGACTGTTTAAAATCTGTTCTGCATGCATTGATTGATAGTCACATAGTTCTGGTGAGAGAGAACAATAGGCTGAAGAGCTGAGAACACCACTAGGTTCTACAAATGCAGCAAATGTTAAATTAAAAACTTACAAACTCGGGAACAATGTGTTGTGATCTATCACCAGTAGTCTAGTTGTCTAAAAATGCAGGTAAATATCTCTTTGGGAAGAAGCGCAAAGGAAGCTGCATGTTGTTCAAGATCCAAAACACACAAATAATCACTCAACTCTCAACAGGGTGTGCATGAATAATCAAACTCCTGTAAAGAGCCAGATGCACAATGGAAAAGAAAAAAACAGGCAAAATCTGCACAAGTGTAAAGGACAGTTACACAAATGTCTTCAAACGACCACCGTACAGCCTGGAGAGCCATGTTTCAGCCTTAGACTTTATATAAAAGACGGACGGAGGCTCCTGGTCTAAATTCTTTCAAACAGCCAACAGTGGGCAAATCCTCTGGCTTCGAAGAGGAGCCACATTGTATAGAAGTCAATGAGAAAATGACCTTCCTGCTAACTCGGTCTGTTACCTCAGTAAGAATTTTCCCAATGAGTTTATGATATCAATTGTTAGTTTAGAATAGTTTCAAGTCTCCTTCAATATAGTGTGATGTTCATTTTGGTAATTATCTCGCTGCTACCATCCTTGCCTTTGACAGGCTGACCAACGGGTGTGCTTTCCACTGAGTTGCTTCGTGATCTTGTAGACAATACTCAAATCATTTCTTGCAGCACCACACTCGGCATTGCCTGCCAGCTTCTTAACAAAGGCACCAAAATTATAGTTCACAAACTAATAGGTAACCATCTTTTACATACAGTCTGTGGTTTCAGCCCAAAGATGTATGCATGCAATGCATGCATGCAGAATGACATTGCAATGCAATATATGCATGCAATGCACACTTTCATTCTTCAAATGCTTCTGGATTGTCTTTCAACTATGCATAAGTGAAGGAAAAAGTCTAATTTGACCCTCTAAACCTCAAATCCCACAGGCGGCTTTAAGGGCATGTTGTCTTTTTTTTAATCACCAAAATGGCACCATGTACCAGAGCCAGAATCTGTGAAACATCAAGAATCATTGCTTTTTCAAATTTCAAACCCTCCTTCAATGTATCATATGCAATACAGTTCCATCAGGAAAACTAAACAAAAATAAGAAAACAAAATTGTCAAAAAATAAATAAATACAATTGTGATATTTCATTGTTTTTTAAAAACCCTTTATTCTACATGCATTTGTTCAAAGTGAGCAATAATGCGACAGGAGTAATAACACCTATAAACTGCTTGGGCTTCAGGGGTTTAAGACAAATACATACTAAGATATTAAAGGTGACCAGATGACATGGTCTGCATTGGGTAATGAGAAAAATTCCTGCAGTGGAGTACTTGGATGTTTAGTTCCAAACATGTAAGAGGAAGGAGTTTTAATCTGTCTTTCTGTTTCTGAGAAAATTCTATTTTAAGTTAAGGAGTGGTGGCCTGCAGGGCAATAAGAGGAACTAACACTCTCAAACGCTCAAGGCAAACAGCAGAGTCACTGCCGAGCTTCCACTGAAAACACATCTTTTCTGACTACCCGAGACATCAGGTCTCACTTAAACATCTTATGTCTTACAATAGAAAAGGAAGCAGATGCAGTTACAGTTTAAAACTATCTAGCTGTTGTCCCTGTCAAGTTAATATGTAGTTATTGTATGAATTCCTGTACGAAAGCATCTGTCAAATTAATGTTATGTAAAAACTGTTTAATGATGGACAGTTTTGGGCCCACTAAACATTCGTCTGTATTCCCTGAAATCACATGTGTTTACAAAACGGCAGGCCTGTGGTGGCTCTGCACCAGAAAATACGCAGAGGGAGACGGCGGAGAAGGTTAAAGAATATTTATTGGTTGGGTCAGGGGCAAAGGAGAATTCCTGGGGAACCGGGGAGTGAAGGTCCGTGGTGGGGAAACCAGTTCGTAGGGGAATTAGGTGTCAAACGGGGTCCACTTCAAAGTGCAGGTGCTCCGAGGGCAGTGAGGTGGAAGTGGTGCCAGGGAATCTCCCGTAGAGGTGCAGGGGTTGGTGCAGTGAATCGTGCTGGTTGGTGCTGGTGGGGTTCTCCGTGCTGGCTGAACAGGGACTGCTGGTGAGCCGGTGGAGGCAGTGCTGGAACGTGCGAAAAGAAAAAAAAGTTAGCGAAATCTCCAGACTGAAAAACACGAGAGAGTACTCAAGACTAGAAGAACTGAGCGGCCACGATACCACGAAAGGCTGAACAATCATCTGGCACCAGAGCACACGTGAAGGCAGGCTTTAACCAGTGGCTGATGAGAAATGGGTGACAGGTTGTCATGAGCTCTCCACCGCCCAGCCTGAAACACAGCAACACAGAGAACCCACAACACAGACACCAACTGGAAAGTGCACAAAAATAGAGACCACAATCACCACAAGGCCAAGCTAAGAGTTTAGAGATGTGTCTGAGTATCCCAGTGTCAGGACTGACACAGCAAAATGTAATCACAACATGATGAAGCAAAATGCCCCAGAATCAGCTGATGTAAATGCATCTAGCTCATGTAAATTATAGAAAACACCAGCAAATCTACTTCTCCATGTGCAGACAGATATGTTTTTCTAGTGCACCAAAAAACTGCAAAAAAAAAAAACCTGATTGTGTATGAAAAATGTGTAAACGGGAAAATACATGTGCTTTTGTGGTTTCAGCATATTTTAGTTTCTTTCTTCTCCTCCTCTGAAAAAGAATAAAATTAATGAAAGTTTTGTTTTTGTTTGTGTCTCATTGTTTTTCCAAACTGAAAGATCTTGTTCTAAGTTGCTCCAAACTGGGTTTTAACTAACTACTTCCAAGAAATGACGTACAGTGCCTTCAACTAGACTGTTTCATTTCTAATCAAACAATTCTGTTGTAATGTACTTGAACAATTTAGGTTTGGTTACAATACAGTCAATTTTAATCATTTGTGAACATATGAATGAATATGTGAACACCTTTAAGCCACATGTTTTGTGGAAGCACCATTCCACCACTTAAAATGTAGTCACATAGCATATCATAGTAATTAGAATGCTAACTATGACTTTATATTACATAATTGTAAAAGTATTATTATGAGAATGAGATACGTTTTCATTATTATGACATTCTATGTGGCTTCATTTTAATGTCTAATTGCACCAAATACTGTAGGACCCATGAGCCTACCCAAACCTACAAGAAATCTTCAGAGTCAGTTTGATGACTGCATCAGCCTCCCCGACACCTCAGGGACTTTGTAATAGACACATGCAGGACTGAGAACTGCTGGT
Source organism: Stegastes partitus (assembly GCF_000690725.1). Taxonomy (NCBI): domain Eukaryota; kingdom Metazoa; phylum Chordata; class Actinopteri; family Pomacentridae; genus Stegastes; species Stegastes partitus. Next base: position 309,023 of record NW_007577976.1, read on the forward strand.
GGGTGAAGAATGTTTGTGGACATGAGCTGGAGAAAACTGTGTTCTAAGTCACCAGAGATGTTATCTCTTATTGTTGGTGCTGATGGTTTTTACTGGTTCTACAATGTTCCCAGTGCTTACAGTTGCTGGTGTGGAAGAAGACGTTCTGCTCCATTCGTGAGGCTTGATGGATGGTTGCTGATCAGGTGTTGAATGTAGAATTAAATTGGATTAAAAGATGTTATGTGTGTTTGTCTTCTGAAATAATTTATCTGGATTAATCAATTAACAAACAAATAAAAATTAAAAAATCTTTTCATTAAATTATTCAAATTAAAACATCCAGTCTTGCTTTGTGACTTGCTTTTATGATTTGTGTTTATATTTCACCTTTTTTAATTGATGTTATAGTCGTCTTGATTATTTTTATTTCTGTTAGTTTGTTGACTTTGCTTCCTTACCTTATAAATGAAGTTTATTATTTTACATTAATATACCCTGTTATCATATTTGTTTTCTCAGTAAAGGTTAGGAAAAGATGGTGGTCTGCTTTAAGCCTTGATTTGACCCTTCCATTGACATGAACATGCAGCTGAAAATATTTGTGTTTCTATGGTGATTACACTACAAGGGCAATAGTGCACATGCCCCACAGTAGTGTACATGTGCAAAATAAATAAATACAACCAGATTTGCATCAATGGAACTGAGTTCTCCTAGCAGACTTCAAGTGGACAAGAAGGTAGTCTGATTTCAACAACTACATACCTGTGATGTCCACAACTGTCTAGGTTTGCTTCAAAAGGCAAAATAAAGCCTTGTTTGTATTTCCAAATTTTAGATTGCATGTGGACATTAATAAAGGGTTCCTTGTGAACTTTAGTGGACTTGGTATAGGGCGAAACTTACATCACAAAGTATAACACAAGTTTTAAAGCAGAGAAGGTCCACAGTGAATTGAGTGAGAGTGGTGCATTTGTACGTCTATCCATCCCAGTTCTTGTACAAGTCACGTAGCTCTTCAATCATTAAAATAAACATTGGCTATACTCCACCAAAACATTTAATAGTTGTCGAGGAACCCAACTGCTAGAAGATACAGTTGGTTTGACACTTTTGTAACTGTGGGTTCAATCAAGTTGAGCTCAATCCAGGACTCACAGCCACACCCAGGATCTGTTAGGATTTGCTAATACATGTGTTTGGATGCAGGCGAGCAACTGGATCAAACCAACACATTCATAAGGAGGCTGCAGCTGTCCACTTCAAATCCAGAACCTTCTTACTGTGAGGCGACTGCACCACTGTGTCACCCAAGAATGAACTGTGTTGATCGACTGAGGGAAGAGGACCATGATGCCATTAACCAAATAAACTGGACCTAATCTTAAAACCCCCAAATCTTGAGTGGAATGTAAGTATTTTTAAAGTTTCATTCATAAATCTGTGGGTTTTGTATGAAGCGAAGCCTGAAGGAACGTGAATGTAGTCTCTCTGATGGTGTGTAAGTGTGCTTGACGCAGGAGTCTGTGGTGTGGCTGCAGGCCAGGCTGAGTGGAATAATTGATTGCCGATTGACCCTCCACTGCCATTGAGGACAGTCCTCCCCACTGCATTACAGCACACTAATCTGGTCCACAGCGTGTGTGCAGCTTCAAAACTCTGTGTCTGTATATACACTACTGGATCTGTGTGTGTGTGTGTGTGTGTGTGTGTGTGTGTGTGTGTGCGATCTCTCTGACCACAAACTGTGGTGCAAACCAGCTACTATTATTGAAACACAAAGACTTGTGTGACCTGTGACACAATAAAAATGAATGAAGTTTGAAAAACAATGACTGGCTGATTGGGACAAAAGTGCTGAATCACAGACACACACAGACAAACAGAGGTGAGGAAGTGGAGCATGAAGGGAAGTGATAGTGGTGGTTTGAGGGATTCAGCAGGAACTTGACCCCTCGTTAAAAGGTTGACTCAGTAAATTGCCTCGTGACCATCGTCAACGGGAAATAAAATAACATGAAGAAAATTCTCTTTAAGTGAATTCCTGGCAACAAATGATGAGCTGAAACTGCTACTGAGCATAAAGCTGGTAGAAAATGCACAAAACAAAGCATAAATATGGAATTATAACGCCAGCTGTACAGTTATTTGCAATATTGCAAATTAGTTTGATAACAGTTATTCTGCTTAAATACTTTAAAGAGAGTATCTGGAGGCAATTCTCTCCTTATGGCACATTTTAAATGCTTTATTTTCCAGCTTCAGGTAAAAAAAAAACAACCTATTTTGTTTGATTCACACACCCTCCCTCCTGCTCCTTGTTTAGAGATCAGCACATCATCCCACCAGTCTCATTTATTTGTTTGTTTGTTTGCCAGTTAGTTTATTACTGTATTTTCAAAGCATGGGACAAGGTTAGATTTGCTGTTTGGGCATATTTTCTCCTGTGATAGCATGTTTGAATTTGTCTACTCAGCATGCAGCATGTCAGTGTGGGTGTGTGTGTGTGTGTGGGTGTGTGTGTGTCTCAGTGTGTGTGTCTCAGTGTGTGTGTGACAGTGTGGAGTCGGTGGAGGCAGGGCACACGCTCAGTCAGGGGTCGCAGCAGCTATACGGCGCCAACACTGCCAAATTGCTTTCCTGGGTGTGTCGGGCGGGGACAGCACCCCATCCCAGCCCCACTCTGTGGGGGCTCGTGGCCCCGGGTCACTAACTCCATCACCAGATCAGGAGTAATAATTATTAATACCCTGTGAGTGTTAACGGCACGCAGGTGATTTATCAAAAATGTCGATTACATTTTGTGCAGGGTGACAACTTTTTAAAGCTGAACACCTCCCTCGGGAGCAGGTGTAACGGGAGCATGAGCACACCTCTGCCGGATGGAGCTGGTGGGTTTCTGCTCAATAAAAGGGGCTGGATGGCACCTGGGAGGATGTTAGTAACACAGCAACCAGCGTCTTTCATCTCCAGCTGTTAAACATGGCATCAGTATTTGAAGATCGTTCCTCTCTGAAACACAAGTTCCCCTACCGCATTAAAAATACGCTAGCTGAACTTTGGTTAAATAATTATTTCAGTCATCTTATTACTTTTGAAATGTTTCTCAATTTAAGCAGTCAGTTCTGTATTTGACATGAAAAAAAAATCTTCAGGTGTAGAATCTTTATATGTCTAACATCAAGCTTTCAGTTTTAAATAAGCTCACAGGAGTAGAGACTGAATTCAGAACTAACCTTCCTTCTACTTTGTTTTCATTTTCATGTAAAGAAGCAACCAGGATTTAACACATCTTAAATGACACACAGCAAGTTTTCACAGTGAATCGGTTCTTTAAGCTACTACAGAAGTGTTTTAGGAGCACATTAACACTCCCACAGTGCATGCTGGGAAGTCTGCTGGCACTCTAGTCTTGTTTAACTTAAACTTTAAAGATTTACTGAGTTGATTCATTTCTTAGCTGTACATGAATCAGAGAGATATTTTAGATTGAAATAACTTGAAATGAACAAAACGTTGGTTGAAAAGATGTTTAAAAAACAATTTAAGAAAACATTTTTAAAAACTGCTTGAAGGTTTGATGGAGTCTTCCCCAAAAACTTGATATTGACTACCACAGAAATAGCCTATACATAGATCACATGCAGGTGCAAGGCTAGTGCAGGATGGCATAAATTAAAAGACTGACAGCTACAAACTGACACAAAATGCATTTAAATTGATTATGTTTTGATCCCAGCCTGAGCACCATGTTGGCACAAAACAACCTAACATGATTAACACATTCACAGTCTCTTCAAGTCTGTCCTTTGACTATAAGAAATTGTCCCTGTGGACATGGAAACACGTTTTGTTTCCTTTCATCATTTCTTCTGTTCATACTGGATATTTAAAAGATACCCTTTCAGAGAAATGAAAGTTTAAAGATAGGGAACCAAATCCACAGTCCTCATTCTGCACACAAACACACTCCAGGCTTTAGCTGAATTAATATGAGGCTTCCACAGTCGGGCAGTCTGCACTGGAGACCAACCACATATTTGCCAGTTATATTCAATACTTTTCCAGTTATTGTTATATAATATTCATTGTTATAGTTTAACTATTTTTTGATAAATTCAATTAATCTGAAAAATGTGCTTACTTTAACAAAGTAAGTTCATGTTGTTCTACAGTTCAACACCAGAATTTCCTTTATAACTGCAAATGTACTTTGTTTCCAGGTATTAATTGTTGATGAAAGCTCTGACAAAAACATGCAGCAGAATGAATGCACAGAGTGACATTTAAATATGTCAAAACATTATTGTCAAAATGTTTAAGTAATGCAATGAACTGTTTCACTTGTTATGCATTACATTAAACTAACTTTGCTTTATATATTTAATTAGTTTTAAATAAATTGGTGTCTCATAGGTCTCAAGTTTTTACACTTTCTATTATTAGATATATGTGGCATATTATAGGCTTGAACAAAAAAAATTAAATTTAAGACGTTTTAAAACTTTGGATGGACCCATGAATGTGTTGCAAGCAGGGATCTTCTAAACATGAAGCGTTTTTAGTGTAAACTCCTTCGTTTTTCGATGGAGAGGGATAGTAACGTAGAGGGATTTTTACATTTTGTCTGACTGAGTGTCTATATTGCCTTCAAATACATTTTTGAAAATGTTTTTGCAAAAAAACACAGATTGTGGATTTTGTCTTCCACCACTTACACTGACACGACATTAAAATCTGTCTCTTAGGTTATGTGCACAGTGTGAGCTTTAATGCTCACTTGCATTTTTTTTTGTCAGATCCATTTTTTTCTGCTGATGTTGTGTTCACATTCATGTTTGTACATGACAAGTATGTTTGAACATACTTGCAATACTGCACATTGAGCTGAGATTTGAGTCACATGTGTACAAGAATAACAACAATAACAATATTACTGCAAATCATAAACCAGGATAACATAGCTGTGCTAATATGCATGTCAGGGATTAAGGTCCTTCAAGTGTGTCTTGATTGTGCTGAAAGTGCTGAAATTTGCTTGTCTCTCCACTGACACCTGTTGCTGATATATTTACCAGGCTGTGAGGTGTCAACACTAAATGATGATGATGGGCATCCATCCATTATCTATACACCGCTTAATCCTCATTAGGGTCACGGGGGGGCTGGAGCCTATCCCAGCCGACTTAGGGCAAAGGCAGGGGACACCCTGGACAGGTCACCAGTCTATCACAGGGCTACACTT
>NW_007577976.1:315475-417906 GCF_000690725.1 Stegastes partitus
TGTGTGTGTGTGTGTGTGTGTGTGTGTTATAAGCACACACCCTCTGACTCTCACTGAGGTGACGGCTGTCACACTGCTCAATGTTTCCTCTGAGTCAGCAAAAATGAGAAGAGGAGGAGAGTGATGGAGAGGCTGGAAGGAGGGAGAAAGAGGGACAAAGAAGGGAGTACGAGGAGAAAGAGAGATATCATGAGAAAAATTTCAATTTGAATTGAGGTGAGAGGGGATGTTTCGTCCAGAAAAAAGATCAGCAAAAAGAAAAAAAAGTATTTTAAGTAGGTGAAAAACATCAGGGGTAGATAATGGATGGACAGATGGCTAATTGGAAACTGAACTGATATTGATGTTGTCACTGAATTTGCTGAGAATGAATCCACAAGTTTGTGTTAGTAAACAGGTGTGTAATGAATATGCAGTAAATATGTGGGAAAAGGTTTCATATTTGTTTTTTACACATTGTATTCATGACACTGAAATGTGAAATGAAAAGTTATATGCTGCAAAGAAACTACTAGGAAATCAGAAAATGTAAGACTTTTTGAAAAGAGGAAAAAGTAAAAAAAATACACTTGCACCTCTCCCTGACATTCTTTGTGAACACAACAACATTCTCACAAATAAAGACTATTCTTTAGAGCAACACATGAAAGAAATGAGACTATTACCTAGTGGTTCTAAATGAGCCCACAGGATGACAATCACCGTCTGGCAGCCCTCAGCTTAGGTACAGAATGTAAGAAAGCAAATCAAGGTTTTTGGGTTTGTTTTTTTTTTAAATTTCAAAAGCAGATTGCACACAGCTGCATAGATGCAAACAATCTGAACTGCAGGTGGACAGCTGCAGCTGCACGAGCTGCAGTGTGTGCACATCACTGGCTTTCTTACAGTCTAGTCTATCTAACCATCTACCTGCCTTGCCTACTTGCGTGACCCCCGACACACACACACACACACTCACACACCTACACACACACACACACACACACACACACACGGGAAGTTATGATACGTGTTTGAAGTGAGCCGCCACCCACTGGTCCTGACGGCGGTGTCACATCAGCACCAACTCGGGCTGGCATGTGTCTGAACCCACGCAGCCTCCACCCTGAGCACGACGGAGCGCGCAGCTTAGGCCGCGTGCACAAGCGCGAGCGCACCCACACGTGCTGTGACCATGGCGGGTATCATGCAGAGGTGCCCTATGGACACACTCAAAACATGAAGTGAGTGAGAAGAGTTGCTCACCTGCTCCGCTGGTCGGCGGTGGCAGGCAGCAGCCCGACGTCCTCCATCCATCACCGGCTGACGAGGCGCTCAGAGGCCCGCTGACAGGCGGCCAGAGCCGGGACAGCAGAGCGGCGGAGCTGGGAGGAGGAGGAGGAGGAGGGAAGCTCTGTGAGTCTCCGCTGCTGCTTCTGTTTCTCAAACACACAGACAAATCTGGAAATGTGGGCTGCGATGCAAGAGATGAGAGCAGCCTGTATCCCGACATGCTGCACTCCACCGCGGCTGCACCTCACTCAGCCAGGCCGGTGACAGACTGGTGCCTCCGCCTGTGACAGCTGAGGACACGTTACAGCCTTCTCTGGAAAATACACAAGAATTAAAAGTCGCCAGAGAAAAACTGAAATTAACTTGGGTAATAATTTACTTAAGGAGCAAATAATGATTGCAATTCAGAACTATTTTTGCGCCTTCATTCGTACAAATCATAAAAAGACACTACTGCTGACAATAATAATAATAATAATAATAATAATAATAATAATAATAATAATAATAATAATAATAACAATAAAACAATAAAAATAATAATAATGATAGTAATATAGCGTCTATCTAAACATTTTCATTATATTCATTCCAGACTAAATGCGACGATGTCGTAATACAATCAAATGTATTTGTTACACGTAATATATTGTAATATGTTAACACCTAACATTTCAAAATTGCCTTTAATATTTTTATAAACCGAAGATAAAGTTAAGATGCTGGTTAAAGTCGAGCAACTTATTTTTTTTATCGTTCTTTCTCTAACATAACGTGTCATCATTTCATCAAAAATAATCAGAAAAGTTGGAAATAATAAAACTGTTCTTAAACTGGCTCATTTGAGAGTTTGTTTTCGTTTTTATCTACAGTCCTAAAGCTGTAATAAAACGCAGCAGGCCTAAAATAACCACAGGACGGGAGCATATTTCTGACATTCTATAAATCATTTAGGGCCAGAGTTTCTTTTGCTTACTTTCTTCTATACAAATTAAACCTGCACTTTAACAATGACGGCGGCAGCAGTCTGACAGGTTTGGGACAGAACTTTTTATTAAACATTATGAAAACAAGATTCTTAACAACGATCCACTTTGTAGGGTTTTCACTTGTTGACACGTCAGGACACGTTCATTGAATAAATATAGAAATCATATATACAGATATACATTTACAGCACTGTGCAGAAGTTTGTTTTTATTTCCCTTTTATTTATTCCCTTTAAGTTCACATTATTGTTGTTGTTGTACAAAATAATAATCATAATAATAGCAACATTTGATCCCAAAAATCGAATTAAAACAAAGAAAGTCACCGAGGAGAATTTGTTGTTCGCTCAAAAATAAAAAGAATACAGAAATAAATCAAAGAGGTTAACTTGAAAATTGGTCGCAAGAATGAAGTCACATTTCTGATAGCTGTTGTTTTAGATCGCATAAAAAAAAGATTTTTGGGGAAAAGCAAATAATTAGTAATCTCAATTTTATTGTTGCATTTTGCGTTTGTTTTTTTTTCTCTGGCTTTTGGATGTGAATGGAAGATTTGCAGTCTCTCCTGCACGTCTCGTCCTCCAACAGGTAGGCTGAGCATCGGACACTTCTGCACAATATTGCACATATATCTAGGCAGCAGAACACACACGAACCAGGGATTTCTTGTTGACAGAATAATGCATCGAGTTACTCCAAGAACAGTAAGCTCTACCACCAGGCAAAGTCTTCTCTTTTCTAACAATCAAGCATCCTCCTATCACACACAGGATCTTATTAAGACACGGGTCTGCAGAATGAACCCACAGGCTACATTTTTTGTCTACAAATATTTAAAGTAAAAAAAAAAAGAAAGAAAAAAAAAAGAATAATGAAACTAACTTTTATTTTTTTTAATCATCAGGTTGATGCATAGAGTTTTAGCAGCGAATGCAGTCCTTGTCCATTTCTTAAATGAGGATTTTCGCCTCATCAAATTTACATCCAGGATTTTAAGAGAGTAACAGATCAAAGGTCCTATGAGTAGAAAACAAAAGTCCAGTTTGATCTCTTCTTAGTGCAGTATAGGCTTGCCTTTGACATTACACATGTTCAGTAGGAGGAAGAGGATACCATAGACGATTTGCATGCTGTAACATACAAACATTTGTATTAAGACATTTCGAATAATCCAAGCAACAAAAGCAGTTTTCTTTAAAAAGAGAGAAGGTAAAATAACACAGTTAACTGTTTTTCTCTACACATTATGTACACGTGGAAATAAATACAGTCTAAAATCTGGCTCAGATAATCTCTTTTTGTCGTTTTTCTTTTCTTTTTAAAACAATAGAAAAATTGATTGAAAATAGCAAGTTAAAGACGCATCCATTTTTCGCAGTAGCAGATTGTTTTTGCATTTTTGTCCGCAGTCCTTGCACCTCTCGGGGATAGTGGGAGGCAGGGGGAAACATTTCTGTGGCTTTTTGCATACCCAGGCCTTACTGATGGCAGAGGAGGAGAAGGAGAAGCGTTCGAGGAGGAGAGAACCACGGGTCATGCTTTCCATATGTGGGAGGACTGTGGGAGATGACTGGAAGTTACCATACATGTCCTGCATGCAGGGTTGCAAATAGGGATGGGGGTCTATTAGACTTGCATTATTGAAAGGTCTCCTCTCTGCATCACAGACCGCCTCTCTTTCACATCAACAGTCTTTGGAGCTTTCTGGAGCGAAAAGAGAGGAGGTGTATTGCTTCTTCTGCTTCTGTTTCAGTTCATTCAGATTTTCTTTTTTTCTTTTTTCTTTTCTTTAAAAAATCATTCTTTGCCCCAGTTTTAAGACAAAATCATCACTCTCTCTAAATTAAGACAGTCATATTGGTTCAGTAAGACTTCTGACTAGGGTCTGTTGCACCAGAGAAAAGTCTACAGGCTAAGTGATCCCATGTGCCCACCTGACAGCTTGCAGCGGGCGTACAGAAGTTTAGCCTAAACATCTTTAAGACTCAAAATGCGCAAAAGGGTTAAGTCTGTGCGCATCTAATGCTTATTTGTTAAGATGTTGAGTTTGAAAGTCTTTTCTGTCGGGGGAATAACTGTAAACAAAATACAAACGCAGAAAAATATAAATTAATGTAAGAAGGATGTTTAGGTGGGGTGTATTTCAGAGTCTATGCTACAAATCATCAGTCTCTCACATGAAGAACTCAGTGTTGGCCTGTTTCCCAGACGGATCTCTTGTGTTCGCAGGTCCACCGGCATTGTAGGTCCGGCTGGCCAGCTTCTCATACTTCTCCTTGTATAGATCCCTTTCCTTGACAAGCCGCGCCACGTCCTGCTTCAGCTGCTCCACCTGGTTCTGCAGGGTGCACTTCTCGGTCTCCAGCATGTGCCTCTGCTGCACGCGTTTGAAGCGGCAGGACTGCGCGTAGCCCCGGTTCTTCAGGGTGCGTCTCTTCTGCTTCAGGCGAATCACCTCCTCCTTGCTGAAGCCCCGCAGCTGCCGGTTCAGCTCCCGCACCGTCATGCTGACCAGCTGCTCGTCAGAGAAGCGGTCCTCCAGGCGGGCGTGGTGGCCGTGGTGGTGGTGATGGTGGTGGTGGTGAGCTTGGTGGTGGTGGGCCGCCGAGGCTGTGGACAGGTCCTCCCCGACGTACTGCTGCCCGCGGAAGCCCTCGTAGGCCTGGTGGTGGTGGTGATGGTGGTGCGCGTTGCCGATTAGGGCCTCCACCGCGTCCTCCGGGGTCAGGTTAAGCGCCTCGGGGTTGATGTGGTGCTGGTAGCTGGGGATCCAGTACAGGTCTTCCAGCTGAGGCTTGCCTGCGTTGCTATGATTGTTGTTGCCGCTGCTGTTGTTGCTGCTCCCGCTGCTGTTGACGCCGCTGGCGAGGCCCTGGTTGGGCTGCGCGCCCGGACTCGGGGCGCAGAAGCTGGGCGAGGAAGGCACTGAGGAGCAGGGTGTGCTGATCGGGGTGGAGGACAGAGAGCCGGACGGGAGGCGGTGGCAATAGCGGTCAGCCTCCGGTGGCTCTTTCTTGACCTCAAACTTCATCAGGTCAAAGTCGTTGACGTACTCGATGGCCAGAGGGCTGTTGGGCAGCTCTGCGCTCATGGCGAGGTCGGTGGCCATGTCAGTCCATGCGACGACTCCTGCCCTCACAGCCAAACCGACGGCGGGCAGCCCTCTTGGATACAGATTGCGAAGAGGAATAAAAGCCTGTATGGTGTATATATAGACACACGCACACGCCCGGTGCGTGGAGCTGCTGCAGGGCCGGCGGGTGGGTGGAGAAACTTATTAAGGCTGCTCGTTCCTAAGACAACTTCTATATATAGTGGCGTGAATATACGTATGCATGTAAATGAACTTGTACACCTGCCAGTTTGCCTCCACTCGCTGCTCTTGTTGACAACTTATCCCAGGTCAAATGCACGCTTTAATACCAGGAGCCCCCGGGGCGGCTGAAACTCGAGCCCGGTGAATTTGGAGACACCAACCTGTCTTGTCCTCGCTTCACCTCTGCAGTCCACTTGCCTCCTTGTGATTTACTGTCCTCGGTTCTGCTCGATCAAGTATCACGAAAAGATTTTCTCTCCTCCGGTCGGTGTGTTATAAATATTTTCCAAGCATCCTTCTTCGCTTGTTTACAACTTGATCATGAAGTCCCAGCAGCGGGCTGAAGTCACTGCAGCATGGCCCGGATTGAAACTTTCTCTCACAATCACAGTAAGCAGCGTGTGGCAGTCACAGAGTGCTGCGCAGGCGTGCGTAAAGGTGTGCCAAAAGTCCCAGGAATCCAAAACGAAATGGCACGTTCAGATTCTTTCAAAGTTCATATAGAATAATGTGAAGTTGCAGGTCTTACTGGAGGGACAGGGGGGTCTGGTCCCTGGTTGTTGTGGTCAGTCCATGTACTTAACTCAAGCAGCGTCTACTTACAGGCTCGGTCCCCACGGTCCTGTCTCCCCTTGTCGGGCCGCGCTGTTGACCTTACGTGTTGACTGTGTGTGGAATTTTATGCAAAAAGTGATAAATTCCAGTTGGTTTTGCCTATAGTATTATTCAAACTGTTTCTAAGAGCTTCACGGTGCAACAACGCAGTGTCACTGAGGCGCTGGAAGGCAATCTGCACTTATAAAGGCAGCGTGGCCCCCGACCCTCCCACACAGAGGTGTGACGGGCCAATGGGAGGAGATCGCAAGCAAGCATTTGCATTCTCCTATAGCAGAGCCTCTGCTCCGGCAGAGGCCGGCCGAGAAGAGCCGAGCAGAGCCGAAGGGAGAGAAGCGCGCTGGGAGAACAGGTGCAGCAGATCCCCCCCTCTAGTGACCGAGCCAATGCTACTGCACGGCGGAGCGCGCAGTAAGATGAGAAGTCCGGGAGTTTCTCAGAGAAAAAAATGTTTACTCGGTACAGAGAAACACTTTTCACCGTTTCAAACCAGCTGTCAGTTATGTAATGAGGCTATCCGCATGAAGTCAGAGAACGTGACCTCCAAGTCTTTAATTCGTGGTATTCCGGGTGTATAGTTATGTCTATAGGAACTTAAAATGAGTCTGCTTTATACTCTTGAAGGTTCTGATCGACTTGAAACTAATTTATGGTTTTATCATGTAGCATTTCTCAGGAACGTGTACCGACATATCTATATTGTATGGCATTGTGACATTGCCTTTCACTGACAAAATGGGTATGAAGTGGAATTGAACCAAAAGATATTCGTGGATTTCATACATTCAGAGTATATTTTACTTTTCTGTGATCCCATAAATGTATCAAATATCATTTAACCTCTGAAAAAGAAACCTATTGATGTTCAAACAAAATCAGAATCAAGGTAATTGGCTGTATATGGAGACCCATATAGAGACTTTGACTGGTAGCTGCCAAGGCGCACACACACACACACACACACTTGTACAGGAGGTAAAGCTGGAGAAATACAGAAGAACTGTATTGGAAAAAAGAAAAAAACAAAACATTTAAAAGTTAGAGAAAGCAATGCAGCCACAGCAACCAGACAAAAATACACAAGTGCAGAACTAAACTGTTTGTCAGTTAAACTGCTGCTCCAGTGGATATGGACGCGTAAAGGAAACACTGAGCAACTATCTTCTGTCTTATTAACTTTATTAAAAACAGCTTATTATATTAACTCTACTCCCTCAGGTCTCACAAAGGAAGCCCTTAGATTCCTCTGACACCACAAACCACCAAATCTATCAATCACTTATCGATTTAAGGCCGCGCGCCCCTCTGACAAAAATCAATCGGCATTTCCGCGGGTCTATGAGGAGGCCGCGCCGTGGCTGCGCGCAAGTTACGCGTGATTGGATGGTTTTCATTCGCAATTAAACACAAATTGCATCCCAACTCATCTCCGCGGATCGACGGATAATTAAGTTCCCGCTGCGCTTTCTCCATTCACGACGCATGTGTTTTTCTCCAGGGGCGAGAAACTTTCAGGTGGGGGTTTGAAGCGAATCAGAGCGGGAGGCTGAGCAGGATGTCGATAGCGCTGATAACTGTCATGGGAGCAGGACTTAAACAGGGACACCGCTGCACCTGACCCGTTTAGCCTCTTCAGCAGCGGCCGCCCCCGGAGTCCCATCCGCTCTCCGATATGTGAGTGATATATGTGCGCTGCAAAGTGCCGATCCGAGAAAATAAAACAGGTGGCAGTAAGTTTCACTTGGTCAGATGTGAACAGGAAAACCTTGCACAGCTGCTGAGCTTAACTTCCAGTCCGAACTGGCCATGAAATACGCCGCTCCCCCCCAGCCCACCTCAAATCTGCTGGCAAGGATGAAAAGAAGTGTATGAGATGAAGGATGAAGGGGTGGAAATCATATCAAGGTATTTTAAGTTTAGGTGCGCTAAGTCATTAGGAGAGGTTTTTTTTTTCCTTCTTTTTATCAAATAAGCAGGAGCTGGCCCTCAAACGCCAAGCTAAGCAGTCCGCATTGAAATGCCACATTTAAGAAGATCTGCTGTGGTCCATTCATTGTCAGGGGAAGGGGAGTGTCTGCGGCCGAGGGCTTGAGACATAAATTTTTGAAGTCAGGGTTTTCATTGTGTCTTTGCATATTGGGACTTCGCTGCAAGTGCAGTTCTACCGACTTAAGCAAAACGGACATCAGCAAGGTGGAGGATCGACGGCGCGCTTTGAGCCGGCCGGGAGGAGAGCTTTGAGCCAAAGGTAGCGAGCATCCAGACCAAAGACAGCAGCTCCAGGAGGTGGCTCAGGGTTATCTGAGGCCTGGAGGCTCTTTGTCACCGCCGGTAAGTCACTAATGCCGCGGCGGAGGAATCAGCTTTAATTGTGTAGGAGGTGTGACACGCACGCAGGCATGTGCACGGACAGTGAAGTTGCAGGGAGGCTTACTTCAGAAATGAGAAGTTTCACCACATTTAGGAGAAAGCTTGTATAGAAATAATGTTTGTTCCCCGCAGTGATGAAAGGTTCCTGCCTCAAAGAAGCAGAAAATGTGACACCACCGAGTCTGGGCTGAAAGGAGGAGAGTATGAAAATACACAAGATAACAATAACTTGGCTTCTATTTTTGTAGTTTTGGCCAAAATTTCTGCCAGTTATGATCACACTGTATTCATCAAGGTGAATGCCGAGACTTGGGAACAGGGTGGCATCTGAATCTGAGGACAGACAAGACCCAGTAAAACCTTTGGAGACTGGACTAACTACACATGACAGCTGTTCCCAGAAACATGCAGATTTCACTGTCAGAAAGCAGCCCATACCAAACAGCTGAGTGAACTCATACTGATTAAAAATGAAAAAAATTCATCAATTCCTCCCTGTAAGGAACTGAGCAATGTTTAGTCCCACTGTGACCCCGATCAGAGGATGTGTCATGTGTGACCATGTATGTATGATCTTCTGACGCTCAACACAAACTCAGCCACAAGGAAAGTGGCATTAAGGCTCCATATCAGCTTATTATTCATATCCTGATCTAAAAGAAGTCACTGGAAGAAACACAAATGGTCAGATTCAGATTATTTGAAAAGGTAAACTACAAGTGAGAACACATACAATTAGGGCAGCAACTAACAATCATTTTATTCATGAATTCATCTGTCAGTTGTTTGCTCAATGAATCAATTAAATGTTTGGTCTATCAGTGTCAGACGATTGTGAAAATGTCTATCAATGTTACCTCAAGCCCAAGATTAAAAATGATTGACTTCAAAATATTCACATGTAAGAAGCTGGAATCAGAGAATTTATACTTTTTCCATTGATGTCAATGTCAATGAAAACATTGCACACATCTGTTGAGTTCATCAAGAGTGTCAGTAAACTGATGGAAGTTTATGAGAGTTTGGATCAGGAATTTATAGATCACCTTAGTTTTCTTTTTCAAGAAATTTGCTTCACCTGGGGGATTTCTTTATAGGTGTTACTGGCATCCTGTCAGATCTTTGTAATAGTTTGTTGTAACAATCTTTCATATGTTATCTGTTATGACCTATGGGGCATATTTCTCTGTCCTTTATTTTATTCTACCTTAGCAGCCAAACAACTTTGCCCTCTGACTATTAGTGAAGTTAGTCAGTCAGTCTGTCCATCTATCCATTCATGATGTTATCATAGCTCATAGGTATGAAGGCCAACTCCACCAAAAGAACATCCAAGTTTTAAAAAAGTGGAATTTTCCTTAAATGAACTTAAGTAAAGCTGAAGACGACAAACCTCACAGAAGGACAGCAGGATTTTTGAACACGCACCAAATAGATTCACAGAAATAATTCTTATCAAGTCTCCAACACACATTTTCACACAAACACACACACGGTGAAGGATCACAGTTGACCTTTCTTTTCGTCTCTGTGAGTCTCCGTGGACAGATGATTTCTCTCCCTCTGTCTTCTCTCCATCTCGTGCGCTTTTACTAAAAATTGAAATATTGATCTTAATTAGAGTTTGCCGAGCTCAGCAGCTCGCGTTGAGGGTTTTAGACAAGAGGCAGCAGACATCTGTCTAAGGCACTTACGTCTTCAGCGCAGCAGAAGAGCAACGTGGGTGAGGAGGAGGAGGAAGGAAAAAAAAAACGTGTGGTGAGAAGAGAAGAGTGATGGCTCCCTGTCTCCTGCTTTTTCTTAGAAACATGTCGAGCTCTCCATCTCCGCTCGCTGCTGTCAATACAACCGAGAGAGAAGCGAGTTGAAAAGTGACACACACACACACACACACACACACCCAACACACACCCACAATTCAAATATTCATCCTGACAAAATGTATTCAACACGGTTTACCTGGCAGAATGTGACAATCTGTAAATGGACTAAAGTTTTCAAGCTGCTCACACATGACTGATCTCAGGTCCACACTGAGGCCTGATTCAAACTAACAACAGCATGTAAAAGAATGCACCTGTGACATGTCTTTCAAAAATCCATTAACTGATTCTGACTATCTTAAAATTACAGATATCAGTGTCAGTGTGACTAGTCATAATAATGCTTGCATTTATTTTTATTTTTTTAGCATACCTATACAGTCATTCTGGCAGTCCAAATTTGAAGCTTAAAATAAATGCTTGGGCAAGCAAAATTTCCATCATCCACACTTTTATAATTCATCACTAAAAGAGGTGTAATTGATGATTTAGTGTTTGCTGAACTATAGAGGTGATTTATACTTGCCTTCCAGTGTGGTGCTCAAAAACAGTAGGAATTTCTAAATTCTTAAGGAATCCTGTGCAATGTCTGCCTACAGGGTTCACGGCACTTCAGGAATACTCCTAAAAACAGTGCTGCAGTCCAAACTGTAAATAGCTGCTGTATCCTATAAAAACAAACAAACAAACAAACAAAAAACAAATGTAAAGTTACAGCCAGCCTTTCTGTCTTCTATATGAGGGCTAATGTGACCAAATGCAGCAGACTGACCCGTCCATATTATAGTATGAACAGTGTGAGCATCCGCTGTCCCCTCTCAAAGTTGCGTGTCTGAAAACAATTCGAAGCTTACTGGCCCCTTACTTACACACATGGACAAGATTGTTGGTACCCTTCTATTGAAGAAAGAAAAAACCCACAATGGTCACTGAAATAACTTGAAACTGACTAAAGTAGTAATAAATAAAAATGTCCTAATAATTAATTCAAAATCAGACATTGCTTTTGAATTGTGGTTCAACAGAATCATTTTAAAAAACAAACTAATGAAACTGACCTGGATAGCAGTGATTGCCTCAAAAGGTTGTGCAACAAAATATTAAGGGTACCATCATTTTTGTCCAGGTCAGTGTCATTAATTTGGTTTTTTGAATGATTGTGTTGAACCACAATTCAAAAGCAATGTCTGATTTTCATTAGTTAATTTTTAGTAAATTTTCATTTATTATTAGTATTGTCAGTTTCAAATTATTTCAGTGACCATTGTAGGTTTTTCTTTCTTTAACGGAAGGGTACCAACAATGTTGTCCACATAGGAAAACTGGTCTTGCTAGATCCTACTTATGTCTAAATTAGGTATGGATGCTGACTAGTCCCATGGAATCTCAAAATAAATATATTCCCACCTTTTAATAAGCATTTTCCAGAATGGATACACTTGAAAACAGCAGTTTGTCATGTGAAAAGGGACAACTTTAACAAGACCAGAGTGAGCCTACACACAAGTGGCTCTAGGAGGTTGTTCTAAATGCTTTGAGCTGAATGCTAATGTCAACATACCAACAGGCCCATGAGAGCAGTTTTAACATGCTGATGTTAAGCAGGTATTATGTTTGGGAATGTCATCGGTGTTGCAGACATTTGGCCATGACCTGATGATTGCTTTAGAGAAAAGGTCAGTGGATCACCACAGTCTTTAGACTTCATTCTCTATTCACAAGAAATGCCTGCACCAAATTTCATGTCAATCCATCCAGTTGTTGACATATTTAACCCTTAGATGCATAAGTGGGTCAAAAATGACCTGGTGAGGTCATTTTCTTGCAATATCTTTGTAACGAAAAGTTATCGTTTCATATTCCAGCTTTTCCTTAAAACACATTTTTGATATCAGTCGATTTACATTTTTAGGTTACCTTTTATACGTTTTAAGAAGTTGTAATATTTGTATTGCTACCCTCAGCTTCCAAAAGTGGGCCACAAATGACCAACATGCTTGTCCTGTAGAATCTCATGGGAACCTGTGATTCTTATCAGTTTTCGCTGTCAGGAATATATTTACTGTGGACTACACACACTCTGTCAGAAGTGTCACCCATCAGGAAGCTTATTTGACATAGCAAAACCTGATACATGTAAATATTTTTCAACATACCTGCACATTTATGACTCATGTGAAAGCGTGTTGTTATTATGTATCATCACATTGGCCTACTTTATAGCTAGCTAACACTACCTAGCCAATAAAGCTATCTAACGTTAAAATGTGTGCGTGCGTGTACTTATTTATATAGATACATATTGATTGATTTTTATGCTTTTATGTTTCCTCATCTAGAGTGTCATGGCTGCTAGGTTTACAAGAGAAATGGTCATCCAGATGATGGATTATACAGAGGCAGTTATGGGGTTGGACTCAGAATCTGAAATCTCTGACATCTCAGATGACGAGGGCCCAGATTATCGTCCAGCTGGAGGTGTCGGTCATCCAGCTGGAAATCCAACTCTCCTAACTGAACAGGATCAATCAGGCACAGAAGATATAGAGTCCAACTGAATAACTGCCTCCATCATCCAGCATCTAGATGACCATTTCTCTTGTAGACCTAGCAATCATGACACTCTAATTGAAGAAACAGAAAAGGAACAGAATGTTTTGAGTGACATGCAAACCTATCGATCAATATGTAGCTCTATGTATCAAAATATTCAAAATCTGCATAAAGTGAAAAATTTCAAACATGAAATCATTCTTGTCTGAACCAAAATACAATACAAGCAATAATACAAATGATTATTCTTAACCAAAATGACAAAAATTGCATAAAAACAAATTGATTCTTATATGGGTCATTTTGAAGATAGAAGAGGGTAGGGTCCAATCACTTGTGCATCTAAGGGTTAAACAATGGAGCAGTGTTGCCACCCATAGATACATGTCACCAATGAATCTATAGATAAGCTTTCACAATTGCGGTTCATATTTTAAAATGTCAGTTAATCAGCAAGGTGAATTTCAACTGCAGGAACTTGTGGATTTTGAAGGTGCAAATGTTACCAGATCACTTCCATAATCGAACCATTCAGTCTTTCTGTTTCCATTGCACCAAAACAATAACAAATAGTAGTTACTTAACATAACATCCACTTTATGAGCATGTAGGAAATAGAGCAATGGTGATATGTTATGTTAGCCTATATAGTGGATTGTATGTTGTTGATGGTGATATTGTCGGGGTGAAGACTGTTGCTTGATGAGGGAATCGAGTGGCCAGAAAAAGGACACTCGTCTTTTCCGAGTACAACTAATCAACGTCGAATTAGCAGTTCTTTTTTTCTTTCTGAAAGAGGGTCAATGGAGGTGGTTCTTGCAGTCGGAACACATACAAGGGTTTGGGCTGCCCTAAAATGACCCATAAACTTGTGCCGTGGAAAACTGCCTATTGTTGCAGATGCGTCAAGGTAAACTTTGATGCCTCTATTTCTCTGTGATCTCTTGTTTTGTTGGACAGTATAACTTAACAAGCACTACTTAAAAGGCAAGGCCATGTCTTTAATAAAGTGAGAGACATTTTATTTTTTCATTAACATTACCAAATTCAGTTAAAAGGCCTAAACTAACAACAAAATGCCCCGAAGCAGCAGCATGTTCATGTGACCCACTCATTTGGGTTGTAAAACTCCATTGTTGCTTTTAAAAACTGTTAAATACGCATAATTGAGTCATCATGATGCATTGGTTAAATAGCCTGTTTATATCATAAATATGAGGCATTGCACTTATACACAAACACTGTGACTTATACACACAAACACAGTTTTAATACTTTTATTAGCACAATAAAAATAAATTTCTTTTAATCAGTTTCAATTAAGTTCTATTCTATTCTATTCTATTCTATTCTATTCTATTCTATTCTATTCTAGTAGAGCCTGTGCTTTGCAGGACATGAGAGGAGTTGTGTCTCTGCACTCAACCAAAGACATTACATATGTGAAGAGGGTTCGACTGTCTTTTTCTTCACATTAACATCAGAACAATCCAAAGTTTGCCGTTTTGTCAAACTACAGTTTACAGGTCAAGAATTTATTTTTATGTCCAATTTAAAAACTGCAGCATCTCTCCTTTCTCAGCTTCAGCCATCAAAAATGTTTTTGTCAATCAAGTATTTTGGAAAATGTCATGTTTTATGCCTTAAATATATGAAGGCTTCCAGCTTTATAAGCTAGTGAGAATTGTATTAAGTTTCTACATGGAAACTGAACAACCATAGTAATTGACTTAAAAATGCCCTGCTCAATGCCTGCTGCTTTTAGGTGAGCAATTCAGAAAAAGCAGCTGCCTCACAGTCCATCAAGTCTGCTTACTTTCTAAAGCTGCTTCTGCTAATTCTTAAATGTCTCAGCCACAAGTAAAGCTTACCCAATATTTTGCTGTTGGTTGCAGGAGTGAACACAAGATTCTTTATGCACTCCCAGCACCTGAGAGAGCAACTAAAGATCCAGTGGATAACTTAATTTTAAGGGCAATGTCCCACAACAATAGGAAAGTCCTGTTGTTAGCACATTGTGCCGCTAATGTGACTAACATTATCATTAGCTTTGGCGGTATGCCCACAGGTCAGAGCTCTATGGAAACTGAAAAGTTAATGGACATTCAGAGATGGAAACTTTAAAACCAATTCGAAAACAATTAGCAAAGACCAGGTGGGTTGTGTGCTAATGCCAACGTTTTGTACCTCAGTGCCACCTCAAATCACATGGTGTCTCCATGTCTTTGCTTCTTTTCTGCTCTCTTTGCACATATATACTGCTTTTTTCAAATATATTTTTCTAATTTCATTATTATAACTGAAGTTGTCTGACAAACTCACCATACGCACAATTAAAAATAACGGCTGTGCTATGAATTTAGTGGTAGTTCTATGTTAAATAATAACGGAAAGAAAATTAGAAGCCATGTGGTCTCAGACACTCATTTAAGTCCGTGGCAGCTACCGTACAGTCAAGTGCTGGCTCTGACCTGTCAATCGCAGAAGCAGGAAGAGGACTCTTCCTGCTTCTGCGGAGGGAGGGAACAGCAGTCACCGAGTTGTATTTAAAGCTACAGTCCATGAAGCAACCTGTTTAAAACAGAACTAAAACTAGTGCTTATACACTCATGGTGAAGTTAACTGTCCTTGCAGTATTTCGAGTTGAAAAATAGAAAGACACGTTCTGAAGAGATGTGAGATTGTTAGAATTGCTGAAAAGGGGAACAATATGGCACCTTTAAGGAAGTCAGTGTAAAATTTATATTTTGTGCAAAAAAACTGGGGAAGTCAAAGATTGTTTTGCTCGTCAAATAGATGGAAACATGTCAACACCATCAATAGGCCCATTTGGGAACCAAAAAAAATTGTAGCCATCAGGAGAGCAAGAGCCTGTAAAAGCTAATCAAATACGGTATTACACTGTCAGTCACGGGAAAATGCTGGTCTGTTACAGATGATATACTGCAATTTTGTTAAAATGCAATTCAGACTTTGTAATGCTAATTTTATCTAAATGGGCCTTTAGTGTAGATGGAAGGATGTAACTACACTATATGTTTGGCATATCAGTGCAGTTTTAACACATGAAGCAGAGGAGAAGCAGATTTGTGTGTACACTTTTTCAAACACACAGAGACGCACTCACAGCATGGTGAGGATGAAGTCACTGTGTGCTCATATGTCTCATGTCCAGGCTTTAAAGTGAGGGGCACTGCTGCTTCTGTCACCACCTTCCAGATGAAACCGCACACAAACACGCTTGAGTCACGTGACGACATTGCTGCTCCGAAAGTGAAACACATTCACATGCTATAAACACCGTCACAGCACTGACTTCACATGTCAAAAAAGAGTCTGTGAAACAAACACACATTAAAAGCTCATTCTTTATTTTTCTTTTTAAAATTTACAAAATCTGATGAGAAGAATTGGATTGTAAACAGAAGTATATATGTAAACCAGGTTTTTAGATAAAGATAAAACTCTCAGGCCCTGAGTGAAATCATTAAAAGGGAAGAGAAAGGAATATATCTGTCAGGGCAAACTTAAAAATCACATATTAATAAGACCTTTTCACCTCCAGTGCTGCTGGTCACTGCAGTCTTACAGCCGAGGCTTGATCTGCAGCTTTTTCCCTGTGAAAGAAAAAACATGATGAAGATGAAAAGAACAGTATTTGCAAAATTAAATGACAAAAAGGTATAGTTGTAAAATGACAAATTGTTTGCATTTGCTCATGTGTAGCAGTCTCTGATCTACTATGTGTTAAAATACTTGAAACCAGCTGAAATGTTGAGCGATGACATCTCAGCTTATGATTAAATGAGGACAAGAACAGGATAACAGCAATGGATGAAAGTGTGTGTGTGTGTGTGTGTGTGTGTGTGTGTATACAGAAAAAGTGTGTGTGTGAGGTTGTGCTCTGGCAGTGATACATTGCATCTGAGCTAATTTATGCAAAGCGTAGAGGAGCATGTTTGGCTGAGTTCCACCTTTAATGAGGCTCTGGGCGGTGCAGTGTGTTAGCGACAGACTAGAGTGTCATTAGTAATACTTAGGAGCACAAACCAACTGGACAGCGGGGATGGAGGATGAGCAAATGATCAGTGGTTCATGTGCATATCTGTAAGTACACTTCTGTAAAACAACAGCCTAGTTCAAGTCTTTGATGTTTTACACAGAAAGGAACAAAACAGAAAAAATAACTTTACCCATTCACAATTCCTTCTGGTTTGTATGTGTTTTCTAGTTGTGAAAAGGTAATCTAAAATATTCCATGTTATGGAGGATATGTGGGGACTCTGTAAGGAAACACTAGCTGCTGTTTGCCACCAAAGTTTCAGGATGTGGGCAAGATATCCTTTTATTCTTACTGGATATACACAGCATGCAAGGATAAAGACCTAAATGAATCAATTGTCATGCTCCTCAAATCATTCGTGAACAAAAAAGCATCAGGGAGCATTATGCTGCTGAAAGAGGTCACTGTCACCAGGGAATACAGCTGTCATGAAGTGGTGGATATGGTCTGCAACAATGTTTAAGTAGGTGGCATGCATCAAAGTAACATCCACATGAATGCAGGATTCAAGGTCTCCCCCACTACATTGCTTAGAGTATTACACTGTCTTTGCCGGCTTGCCTTCTTCCCCGTAATGCATCCTGTTGCCATCTTTTCCTTAGGTAAAAGACTATCAAGTCTCTGGCCGTCAATAGCATGTAAAAAAAATGTGAATCATCAACACAGCCCACTTTCTTCCATTGGTCCACAGTCCAGTTTGGACACACGCTAGCCCATTTTAGGTGCTTTCAGTGGTGGACAGGGTTCAGCTTGGACACTTCAACCAATCTGCAGCTATGAAGTCTCATACACAGCAAACTCTGATGCCCTGTGTCTTTTGACACCTTCCTATCACAGCTTAAAGTTTTTAGCAGTCTGTGCTGCTGTAGCTCTTCTGTGAGACTGGACTACATGGACATGCCTTTGCCACCCAGGTGCCTCAGTGAGTCTTGGACATTGACAGGCCTGGTGCAGATTTTTCAGTTGTCCTTTCTTGGACCACTTTTAGTAGATACTACCCACTGCATACTGGAAACACCCCACAACACCTGCCGTTTTGAAGACGCTCTGACCCAGTTGACTAGACATCACAATTTGACGCTTGTCAATGTCTCTCAGATTCTCACGCTGTGCTTTTTAAGTACTGACTGTTCACTTGTTGTCTCATGTATCCCACACCTTGACAGGTGCCACTGTAACCAGATAATCAATGTTACTCACGTCACCTGTCAGTGTTGTAATGCAGTGGCTGATCAGAGTATGTAAACTAGAAGTATTGGATGGCTAAGAATGGAAAAGTAAGTGTGACCAGAGCAGGAATGTCTTACAGATTTCTCAGGTTAAGAGAAAATATTGACAGATTTGTTACAGTCCAGCAGGACTGTGATCAAGCCACCAAGATGAGTTCCTGCTCAGGGTAATTATATTTTCTCTGCAATTCACATACTGTTTTCAGCATTCACTATATTTAAATAATCAAAATAATTTGATAAAAAATAATTGTCAAAAAAAAAACAAGTAAAATGGGGCCAAATTGAACTGGAAAGAGGAAACTTAGAGTTAAACAAATATGGGGGAAAAAAGAACAAATCACACAAGACAAACATAAGAAAACACAAATGAAAAAAATCTAAGAGGTTAAAAGTACAAGTGTTATTCAAAGCAATTTTTTCTTCGTAAAATGAAATATCACTTAATATATGCAAAATTAAAATAACTGTAAATCTGAATTGGATGATCCACATTCAATGACTCCACCAAATTATTGGTCACATCAGAAGTTTGTCAGCACAACAAGCAGTCTATTGACACATTTTTATATTGTTCATCAATTGTTTGCCAACTGTTTGGTTTAACATAGTCTGACTCCTTTTAATTGATAACCGCTATTTGACAAAGTTGTTTTTGTAGCTTTTTCTGTCATTCATGTTAATTATTTCATTATACTCAAATGAAACAAGCAATAAAATAGTGTAAAAATACAAAAGAGGAAGAAATCAGAACTTAGTTATGTATGTTGCATGTTATAGAGACAAGTTGAATGCAGGTGTTAGATGCAGTCAAATGCTACACTGGAGCAGCAACCTGTGCGTGTGTGCGTGTGTGTGTGTGTGTGTGTGTGTGTGTGTGTGTTCAGAAGGCAAAGGCAGGTGGATGGTCGAGCCGGTTGAAAGGAAGCAAGGGGAGGAGGGAGGACTGGGAGGGATCCGGGGAGGCAGCCTCTCTCCTAATCCTCTATCTGTCAAGTCTGTCAACAGAGAGCTCAGCTGTGCCTCCGTCCAGCCCAAAACCTAAATATTATTGCCTCTGTCCTCGGAGCATTATTTCTCCTTCCCTGTGCATCATCATACACACACCACAGACCAATCCCAAGAAATGATCCTGTACCATTCATAACCAACAAGATCCTTTTACAAATCATTTACAGACAATTGTCCTTAGAGTCGACACTTTTATACTAAGTAAAGCACAGTTACTTTTTGCCATCATTCCTGTCTGGAGAAAGAGAGTCTAACATGGGTAGAGCCTGACGGAAAACCAGACAAGTTATAAACATGCCTTGTATTTAATTCGATGATCTAAAACACTTTGTTAGGAAGTGAACATGTAAGTGAGCACAATGACATGACTGCATGTCCGTACTCCTATATTTCAAAGATAAACTGTGTACGCACAACCATTGTTGTCAAAGTTTACTGGTCAACGTTGAGGTAGGAAGTTTGCAATTTATTCACAACAGACAAACTATATAAATCTTCTCAAAAGAAGGAAACAAAGTTTGTGTGGTTTGACCAGCTGATTTCAATGCAGTCTTGTTGGAATATCCCCAAATTTCAACAATGAAGCTGGATGCTGTTATGATTGATAGGAATAATGGCTCAAAACAAACACACAAAAGCAAACAACAACAAAAAAGAAACACCCTCATGTAAGAAAAATTACTTTTTGTTGACTGGAATTACTTTACCTTTTAAGAATCAGTCTGATGATTCACCTGTTTTCTTAGTTAAAACCAAAAATTGGTTGGAAAGTTTTGCTGGTAAGACAAATGTTAGGTCTAATCTAGAAACCTAAAATGTTGTTATTTTTTAAAACAAATCTTACTTATTCTCAACCTAAATGTCTGTAAATCTTTTAACCTGCAAATAACTAATCAGTGCTTATTGATTAAGTTTATAGAGGGCTCGTCTCATACCGTTGCAGACAGTGGTCTTTTCATGACATATAGTGTACATTTCTTGGTGCTAGCTTTGTTGAGTTAAGTATGTTTCTACCTTTGACTTGAGAAGTGTCTGCTGGCGGTGTGTCTGGTGCATCTGCCTCCTCTGGAGAGCTGGAGAGGGAGATAAATGACGGCAGGGCCAGAGTGGGCATCCCTGGAGCAGCCTGAGGGTCCTGTGGCATGACGACCGACAGACGGGGCCTAGCGCAGAAAAAATACACAATTAGCCATGACCAACCAAAGTTTTATTGTCAGTCAGGCAGACGATGATTTGCATCAGTAATAATAAAACAGTTAACATTTTGTGTTTCTAACCTTTTCAAAGGCTCCTTAGTGCGTGCCTTTTTGGCTGTAGTGGCGGAGATGTTACTGGCACTTCGTTTGACTCGTTGGCGGTGCTGCAGCTTACAGCGGGAGCCCCGTGGGCAGGAGCCAGTTTTAGAGAAGTCTGGACACACCAGAGTGTGTTTCTTCTTACACTGGTGGATAAAGACACACAACATCAGGTTTAAAGTTTCACAGTCTAAGAAAGTCACAACGGCTCAAACTGAAACAAATAAAATGCAATATGGATTTGCTTCTGACCACCGTGAACTAAAGTACCCCTATGTGTGTTTGTGTGTACAGAAATATGGGTGAGAAGCAGTCAACATAAAAAAATATACAAACAGACATTGACAAAAATTGAAGTTAACTCACACATAAATTTACAAAAGAAACTATAAAAGCCATCCATGTAATGCAGAATGGAATCTTTCTGTCCTTCTGTATGTTTCAGCTGAACAAGGCCTGACAACCACAGTTTGACTTGGTAAAAAGCCACACTGCACCGCACAAATGGTATCACACAGGAAGCAGGGGTGACAAAAGACTAAAACTGCTTTAAAATAAGAAACTGACTCAACATCTCTGATAACATTTTGTGAGTGTGTGTGTGTAGCTGACATTATGACCTGCACAAGAGTGTGGCTCCCAATATAATCATATTTCAAATACATGTGATCTAGCTTAAGGAGAAGAAAAAAGGTGTATTAAAGTATTAAAAGTTGCCAGTAAACGTCAGGTGCTCATATTAGATTATTATATTGAAAAAAATATATCCTGTTTGGCTAATTGTGGTTGTACAGCATTTAACAACATCTTCAAGAAACCCCTTGTTGTTTGGTTATGGGTATTGAAATTACTGCATTATATCAGCTCTTGTATATTAAAAACAAACAAACAAACAAAAAGTCTGATGAATGCTTTCATTATACCTTTGGGAAACTGTGGTTTATATAAAACTTAGAGAGGCCTCATGATCAGAATCAGTTTGGGCCTCTTAAATTTACCAGCACTATTCTTCTGTTACGTAAGTAACTGTTGTTGCAGTTGTTGAGTCCTCTAGCAATATCTTAGAGGAGCATGTACAAACAATAAAAAGTGTTTCCACTTTTTTAAAAAGACGATACTGTCTGTTTAAATTTAAGATTAAAGATTGATTCATGAACACTTGGACTGGATCCAGCTACCTGAGTGTCTAAATTGCAATAAAAAGCTCCAAAAATGGACAAAGTGAAAAAGATGTCCTTTGTTTCAAGCAGTGGTCCATTGATCTTACTACTCACAGAGAAGGACTTATGGACAGGATTTCAAGTGGTAAAAGTGAGGCCCATCTCTTGATTAGATACTTAATATGATACTCTTGTAAGGTACTACTTTTAAGAGATTATGTTTGTGTCACCCTCTCTTTTAATGTGCAAGTTGAGCAAGTGGGTCATAGCTAGTGTCATTCGGAGGAGCACTGTGCATGAGAGAGTGAGCTTTCACATGCATGTTTGCAAGTGAGTGTGTATGACAGAGTAATATGGGTGTAAATTGGTAGCTTCATTCTCTACGAGATCCGATCCCTCCCACCTGTCAGAAAAGCTAATTATATACACTCTGGGGTGCAAGCTGCAAGGAGTGTGTGTGTCTGTGGAGGGGTGAAGAGTGCGGGACTGGGAAGCAGATTGGTCCCGAAATAGAGTGTGTACCAGGACGTGTGTGGAGGGGAGAGGGATCTTGAGATCGATTTTCCAGGAACACTGTGGACTCTTGGTCAACTGTCTCTGGAGTCCAGTGGTCCTGACTCACTGCCATCAGAGCCTCTCTCACCACCCTGACACCCATGTTCCTGCACCCCTGGGTGCCAGGGCAGCCCAGGATCAGCTCGCTGTCAAATGTTTCTCTGGATCATCTAATAGGGCTGTGGTTTTGACACAACATTTCGTTCAACAAATTAGGTCTGCTGTTGGTGTCAATGATAAATGCTTTATATTTGGTGCATGATGTCACTGCTGAACCGGTCCTGTCCTCTTATGTTGCGAATCATGACACACACTTCAGCTTATTATCATTCTTACCATCAAACAACTGACTGGCTAAAAGTCCTAACCCCACAGAGTCAATATATACTGACACAAGACACTAAAATGTGCATGTTCTCATATTTAAGCAGCTGGAACCAGAGAATCTTTAGCAGTTTTGCTTGACTTGATTTATCAATTATCAAAACTGTAATAATTGAATAATGGACTCCGATAACACTAACAGATTTTTCACTTTTCACAAGGGCTTCAAACCTAACTGCACAATGCCCAACTTTTTTTTCTTTTTAAGTTAGCCCTGGTCTATCAAACTCAGTATTCACACTGAGTTGACAAACAGCCCATCCAATCACAGATTTGTTTTAAGTAGGTTTGTATTTTCTAAGCCTCAAGTTTCTGTGTAGATGCAGGCCTGAACACTACACAGAAACTTGCAAGATGGCAGGTTTTTGTCCATTTAAAATGTTGGAGTTTTAAAAAAATAACTATTTTTAAACTTAATTTGGTTTATAACAGTGGATAAACTCCATTTATCACCTCTGCTAACCAGTCAAGATGCACTAAACATCCATTTCCCCCTTTGTTACTGAGTTATAGCACTGAATAATGACCAGAAAAGTGTTTCTGCAGAACAGTGCAATGTCTCAGGCAAGTTAAGCTTTGACCTTTTGGATATGAAATGTCATCAAGTAAAATTTTTTTTATTCTTCAGTTATGGCCCAAAACTTGTTCTGAAAAATCACAATGACTTTGACCACCAAAACCGAAGCAGCTCATCCTCAAATCCAAGTAAGCATTTGTGCCATATTCAAAGAAATTACAGATTTTCAAGTGATACTGTTCACAACACTGTTTTCCCACATTTCAGCACCAATATTGGGCCAAAAGTATCACAGAGAGCACAGGAAACACAGTTTGTGGCAAAAAATCACCACATACCTTTCCATTCACTTTGTCTGGCAACTTAAAATGCATTACAAACTAAAACGTTTCTAAAAAATACAACTACAGTAACAAAAACAGTGAAGAGATGGAGAGCTCTACAAAAGCTTTGCAATTTTAAGGCCACTCTAAACATATACAGTGCTTAACAAATTTATTAGACCACCACCCAATGTAAGGTTTATGGAACAGCTGCCCTAAACTAACACCATTGGTTATTATCAAAATATTTTTTTATACTTCTGTAATGGTTAATACACCAGTATGTAGAAGCTCTTTAACCAAAATGATATAATTTTAATGCTAAAATATAATTGTTGTTATCCATTAATTTTCAAATTTACAGTTTTACAAAAAAAAAGAAAAAATAGTTAAGCACATTATTATTTCTTAAATAAAGATGTCAAATTATAGTTATTTACTTGCATTACTGAACAGAAAAATTTGTTTTAGTCCATCCATCCGTCCATCCATCCGTCCATCCATCCATCCGTCCGTCCGTCCATCCATCCATCCATCCATCCATCCATCCAATTTTTTCTGCTTATCCAGGGTCGGGTCACAGAGGCAGCAGGCGGAGAAGGTCATTCCAGATTTCCCTCCCCCCGACAATGCTTTCCAGCTCTTCCTGGTGGATACCGAGGCAGTCCCAGGCCAGCCAAGAGATATAATCCCTCTAGCCAGTTCTGGGTCTATCCCGGGGTCTCCCCCCAGGTGGACATGTTCGGAAGGCGTTGGAGGCGTTCGAATCAGATGTCCAAACCACCTCAACTGGCTTCTTTCGATGTGAAGGAGCAGCGGCTCTACTCAGAGCTCCCACCCGATGTCCTAGCTCCTCACCCTATCTCTAAGGCTGAGTCCAGCCACCTTGTGGAGGAAGCTCATTTCAGCCGCTTGTATCCACAACCTTGTTCTTTCCGACCCAAAGCTTGTGACCATAGGTGAGGGTTGAGAGGTAGATGGACTGGTAAATCTTCACCACGACAGTCCGGTACAGAGATGCGATCCTGAGGTCCCCAAATCAGACACTCTCCTCACCCTGGCTACACCTTGAGATTCTGTCCGTGAAGACCACAAACAAGATAGAAGACAAGAGGCAGCCCTGGCGGAGTCAAACACCCACTGGGAACGTGTCTGACTTATTGCCAAGAATGTAGACACAGCTCGCACTTTGGTTGTACAGGGACCGAATGGCTCATAGCAGTGAGCCTGGTACCCCATACTCCCTCAGTACCCCCCACAGAGTCCCTCTGGGAACACGGTCATAGGCCCTCTCCAGATCCACAAAGCACATGTGGACTGGCTGGTAGAATTCCCATGCTCCCCTCAGCAGCTCCGCAAGGGAAAAGAGCTGGTCCACTGTTCCACGACCAGGATGGAATCCCCATTGCTCCTCCTGAATCCGAGGTTCGACAATTACTCGGAGCCTCCTTTCCAATAACCTCTCCAGTCCCCCTTTTTGAAAATGGGAACCACCACCCTGGTCTGCTACACCACAGGTACCGTACCCAATGCCCACGCAACACTGCAGAGACGTTTCAGCCATGACAGTTCTACAATGTCAAGAGCCTTTAGCATCATAGAGTGAATCTCATCCACACCTGGCGCTTTGCCACCGAGGAGCTTTGTAACTACCTTGGTGACCTCTACCACGGATATGGACACAGAAACCCTTCAGCAGAGGACATGTTTAGGAGTTCAGGAGTTCCTCGAAGTGCTCCTTCCACTGCTCGACAAGATTCGCCCAGTCTGGGTCAGCAGTTCTCCCTGGCTGTACACAGCCTGGGCGAATCCCTGCCTCCCCTTTCTGAGGCGTTTGACGGTTTGCCATAACTTCTTCGAGGCTGACCGAAAGTCCTTCTCCACAGCCTCCCTGAACTTCTCCCACTCCCGAGTTTTAACTTCCATGACCGCTGCAGCTGCAGCCCTTTTGGCCGGCCTGCCTGCTGCTTCAGGAAACCCCCGAGCCAACCAGGCCCGAAAGGTCTCCTCCTTCAGCTTGAAGGCTTCCCTCACCATCGGTGTCCACCAGCGGGTTTTGGGATTGCAGTTCACCCTCATTACGCATTTGGGTTTATCAGATCTGTCCAGCAGCCTTGCCTGCATTGGATCCAACTCACCACCCGGTGGCGATCAGTTGACAGCTCTGCTCCTCTCTTCACTCAAGTGTCCAAAACATACAGCCGCAGGTCTGATGAAACAACTACAAAGTCGATCATCGACCTTTGGCCTAAGATACTCTGGTACCAGGTACACTTATGAGCAACCTTATGTTTGAACATGGTATTTGTTATGGCCAATCCGTGACTACCATAAAAGTCCAATAACAGAACACCGCTCGGGTTCAGATCGGGCAGGCCGTTCCTCCCAGTCACGCCCCTCCAGGTTTCACCGTCATTGCCCACGTGAGAATTTAAGTCACTCAGGAAAACGATGGAGTCCCCATGCGGCACCCCTTCCAGGACACCACCCAGAGACTCCAAGAAGGCCGGATATTCTGAACTGCCGTTTGGTGCATAAACACAAACGACAGTCAGAGCTTTCCCCTCTGCAACATGCAGTCACAGAGGGACGATCCTCTTGTTCTCCAGGGAGAACTCCAACAAGGCAGCGTTCAGCTGGGGGCTTGTGAGAACCAGAACCATGCCTTGGTCTGCTTAATCACCAGATCTAAATCCAATTAAAAACCTGTGGAAAATGATCAGATGCAAAATGGAGAACCACAAGCCCAAAAACAAAGCAAATTTGTTTGAATCTGTGCAACAGGAATGGGCTGCTGTGACAGCAGAACAATGTCAGAAGCTGGTGGAGAGCATGCCAAGGCTGCAGTCATCAAAACCATGGTTACATAATCAAGTACTAACTCCTGTCTGTATCATGTGACTAAAACAGACAGAAAAGAAAACATGGAATGTCTAAAAGCACTGTTTTTGGCAGTACAATGCCATAGCTATTGATTTAACAACTTAAGTGATTTTTGTTATTATCAAGAAAACCATGGAAAATGGCTAGACATCAGCTCTTAAATTAAACTCGTATGAGCTGTTTTTGCTGTTATCATTATATTTGTCCAAACAAATGTACCTTTAGTTGTACCAGGCATTAAAATGGACAAGAAATTGAAGAAAACAAGTGTGGTCGAATAATTTTTTCCATGACTGCAAATACTGCTCATTGGTAATCAATTAGACTGGTAACTGATATTTGGAACTAATATACATTTGCAGTAAAAATAAAAATATTGGTGTCAAAACTCTGAATAAAACAAATGCCAACAGAAAACTTCCTCAAAATGACTTTGCATGGCTGTATATTTATGCTTTACATGCATACTGCCGCAACAGTGACCAGTCAGCTAGTGCTGTGAATGGCATCAGAGCCAAAGTAGTAGTATTTGTAGTAGTATTTTCAAACTATTGATTTTATTGGGAATTGTAAAAAAAACAAATCAAAAACAAGAACCCACAAAAACAATAGTTTCACTATCAGAAAAATGGTGAATATCCGATCTGATTATCACCCAAGCTGATAACTGGTAAACCCCTGTTAGTGATAAAGGATCATCATGCTTATTTGTCACACACAGTGTCTCCCAGCATCTGTTCCCACCCTACTGACAGCCAAATTAAAAATGTAACTGTCGCATAACCATCAGTCCCAGGAGGACTGAGCACTCATCTGGAGAGGACTGTGATGGGTCAAGAACTTAACCAGTGAGAGAAACAGAGAGTGCTGGAGAAATTGACTGCAAAAGCTCAGTTCACTCCCCACAGCTCCATACATCCTAATTTTCATAAAAATACAGAGAGAAAGAGAGAGAGAGAGAGAGAGAGAGAGAGAGAGAAAGGGAAAGAGGAGAAAGAGAGATGGGAAATGGGAGGAAAAAAGCTAAAGTGGACAGAACATCTTTATCTCACACCAAGTTAACAATTTTCCACTTGATTTAAGGAATGCTGGGATGTCTCTGGGGCCTATTAGAGAGCTCTCTGCTGGGCCAAAACCAGGAGGAGTCAGCACATTTACCAAGAGACTGAGAGAAGGAGCAGAAGAAGCAAGAAAGAAAAAGAGAGGAAGGGAGGGTGGAAGATGGAAAAGACAGTAAAACAAAAAAAGGGACATCACATGCATTTACAACTTGGGCATTACGCCAACACTCATTGAGAGCAACTTAGTGGAATAGAACAATAAATGAACTCAGGTTGATACATTAGTAAGATAACAAGACGGAAATATTGAGAAAATTGGGGTTCACTGTGTCACTAGACTTCAGGCTGTCATCAGATAGACATTAGTATTCTCCTAATTTATTTAAATGACAGCACTATGTTGATGCAGTGGGGGTGCAAATGCTGAGTAAAAGAAAAAGCATGGCCACCCTGTTGCACTATGTTGCAGCAATATTGCAATTGCTGATATTCCATTGCAAGCAATATGTAGTATCTAGTCTTTTTCTAATTTTGGGACTTGTGTGAAAATCTGATTATGTTTTGAGTCATATTTAGAATTGTCTACATTCCTGTATTAAGGGTCAGAAACTTTCAAGCACCACCATATAAAGCCAGCTTTCCAAAAACCTTAGATGACAGTTGGCCAGAGACAGAAAATGAATCCTGGTGACTGTCAACTTAATGTTTTAAGGGACAAAAAAAGATGGATCTGATTTATGGGCTACATAAAGGTGACACATCAAAGTCTGAAGGGGGTGGGAGATCGAACTGCCAACCATGAGATTAGAGGGCAGCCCGCTCTACCACCTAGCCAAGGCCGGCTCCCTCTCTCTCTTTTAAAATGGCTCAGTCATGGTGTTAACTGCTTATTTCACTAAGGATTCCTTTTATCATACGTGTCAGAAAAGTTCCAGGACTGGTGTCACAAAAGATATATTTCAAACCCAAACTACGAGTTTTCCCCTTCAGAAAATCAAGAACATTGCCATGCTGGAGCAACTTCCCTACTCACCCCACCTTGCTCCGTGTGATTTTTTTCCTCTTCTCCAACCTCAAGGGGTCATCAAGGGGACCCGTTTTGAAGACGTGGACGACATCAAGATGACTGTTACGACAGAGCTGCAGAGGATCCTGGAAGAATCCTTCCAGGAGGGCATGGTGGCAGAGAAGGCTGAAACTCTGGGTTAGGTTGGGTTAGACTCCAGGGAGATTACTTCGAAGGGTAAAAGTTGTAGTTTGTAGTTTGGATTTCAAATATATCTTTTGTGACACCAGTCCTGACACTTTTCTGACACACCTTATTTATATATATCTGGAACACCATTCTTCCAAAAGATAATCTGTCATTTGTTGTTTTGATGATGGTGGGCGCATTGATTAACACGTTGGTCCAAAGTGTCCCAAAGCTGTTCAGTTGGGTTGAACTCTGGAGACTGTCAAGACCTTATCATATAAGTCACATCATTTTCATCAAATCATTCAGTGACATCCAGAAAGGAACCATCATGACAGAAAAGTTTTATCACAGCATAAAGGTGATCACTCCGAACAACTTTGTATTGCATTGTAATGACCCTTCCGTTTAAGGGAACAAGCAGATGGCAGCATAATATCCCCACAGCATAACAGACACCCAGTCCCCTCAATGTAGGGGTCAAACGTTCAGGTTTCACTTTAAATTGTCACCCTTCTGTATGGAAGGGAAATGATTAGAAACAGCTAAAAATGAATCCAGTGGAGTAAAGAAATAAGAAGACCAATTAGGAAAACATACACAGCCCTGCGAGGTGGAGGGTGAGCGTGAGACAAAGCCACGATGAGGCTGAATGAGGAAGGATGGTAGCGGGTTTGTGAGGAGGAGGAGGAGGAGAGGAGGATAGAGGCAAGGAGCAGACTTAACCCCTGAGCTGCTGGAGTGTCTGCCTGCCTGGCCCATAGTGCCATCCTCAGCAGTTTTCCCATCTATAATTACTGCCTGCTATCCATCATAGAGCCGCCAGAGCCTCACAGCGTAGCACTCCATAAACACACAGACATATGCACTCAGGCACAAACACACACAAACGCACACGAGGGAAAATCACAGACCTAAGCACTTCAGCTAATAGAATAAATATTAATATCCCTTTTGTTTTCTATATCCTCATTTCCCCATGCACTATTTAAATGAGGTCTGACAGTGTGAAAAAGCATCTGTTTCACACTTAACACTCAAAAACAAGCAGGGAGAAAAGGAGAGGGAGAGGCAGTAGGAGACAAAGGGAGGTTTAAAAAAAAACACAGGAGGGGGGAGGATGGAAGAAGGGAGGGTGTGTTTGAGGTGGACATGGGGACAGTAAGTGTATGTGCATGGGGTGACTTGAGAGTCTTGAGTCATGTGTAGGTGGCTCTCTGTTACCCATCAGGCCCTCAATGTGTCACTCAGCCACTACAGTTATGCCATTATGGACTACCACCCCCTGCAGCTGTTCCTGCCTGTGTGTCACTGTGTACATGTGTGTGTGAAGGGCAGGCAGGCGGGCGGGGGGGAATTGGTTACCAAACTGCTTGTTTACCTAAGCCTCAGTTTAGCTTCAGCGGAACTGTATACATGTTATACAATATAATGTGCATTCAAGTGAAGAGCACAGCTCAAAGAAATAACTTGTAATCAGATTATGGTGTCAATGAAGACGTAAATCCAAATATAGTGAGGTCAAACCAACATAAGTTCTAAAAAATACTAAGTGCATTGTATTATCATCTGTTGGTTTAGTTATTCCATTCAGACTGATTCAGTAATACAAGTTACAACAGTGAAGGCAGATAAGGGGTGTCCACAGCTCTGTCCAGACCTGGTTTAACACTGGTCAGACACTGCCTGAATCTGCTGTACAGGAGTCTATACAAAATATTCAAGTAATGTCATGCACAAGAGGGAAAGCAGATGCAAAAACACACACCAATCTGTATGTCAAGAAAAAAAAAAATCTTCAATATGTTTAACTTTATGGGCTCTCAGAAATATAAACATTTCTAGGGAAAGGAGACAGAGGACATGTAGCTGCACAATAAGCATTAAAATGCCAAAGCCTGTGGTACAAGGAATTACCTATATGCACGCATGCATCTGTACGTGCACATGTGCAAAAATGTATTAATA
Organism: Stegastes partitus; assembly: GCF_000690725.1. NCBI lineage: Eukaryota > Metazoa > Chordata > Actinopteri > Pomacentridae > Stegastes > Stegastes partitus. Next base: position 346,058 of record NW_007577976.1, read on the forward strand.
TTGTTGTATAAATGCTGACATTACTATTATGCTACACTGTCCTATTATTTGAATACATTTTACATTGATGCAATATTAAGGCAATGTCAAGTCATCCTTCACTGCAGGAACTTGTGAGCTCTTTCAAGCCTGAAACTTTGTGCCTGTTCTAACCACAAGATCTCCCTCTGTAGAACCTTTTTCAGGGCCATTTTCAGAGGAGTAAAATCTACTCCAGGGTAGGTGCCTCAGAGTGGCAATGAAAAGCTGTTGTGCAGGGTTGGACGTCGATTTAGCTAAACTCGAGGAACACAAGTTCTGATTAGTTTAACATGGAGAAGGCAACAAACACCACTTTCCTGTCCTCTATGTCCTCATCAAGTAACAGTCTTCTCCTCCCTAACATCACTATCAACAGCACAAAAATGACCACATAACAAACTTCCATTGGTCATTTCTGTGTTGGCCCAAAGAACTGGACTTACATCCAATACCTAAAATGTATCGTTTTGGCAGAGAGAGAGACAATGTGGTCATGGCTGAGCACAACAGAAAGCCAGCAGAGTAAAGTGTGAAGTGAAACGTTACATTATGTGGTGCTTTCTCAGTGCAACCTCTTGATCTCGAGTTGCAAACATGATTCTGTGAATACTTCCAAACACAAGTTATCTGTGACATTTGTTTGGTATAAACTGATGGCATACTCCAAAAAACAGTATCAGACACTTCTACTCTGAAACAGGTTTAGTGTTTAAATGTGTTTTGATGCTGGTCACATGCCATTAAAATATATGTCACAACTATGTTTTCCAGCATCAGTTTTAGTCAGCGCCACAAGCCTACGGATTTGTAAAACTATAACTTGATGAACTGGTAAATCATAGCTACTCTCCTTACTTCTTGTCTTGCCTCATAATAGTACATCTTTTTCTGTACAGCTGACAGTGAGGGAAGAGAAACTTATATTTTAGGTATAACAATATCCAGAGCTCTATGATACTGTCACTGAGCTAACTATACCACTGCCATTTAAAGACAATCTTTAAAAAGAATTGGTGAGCCATGGGAAATGCACTGGGAAGCTGGACATGTGTTCTCGTGTTGAGGTTGTTTAAATTCAAATTAAAGAAAAAGAAGCACAAGTTGAATAAGCTGGATATACAGCCCACACAGTCATCAAGAGCCTATGACATATGGTTTGCACAGTCTGAAGTGCTCCCTCAGATGAAATGTTTTTCATATGCTTGTGTGTGTTTTTACCTTCTCTCCCACAGGACAGTAGCCTCTAACAAAGTCCTCACACACTTCAGCGTTGCGGGACACGTAGACATGACTGTAGGGACAGTCGCTGTTGTTACAGATGCCCTTCAAGAAGTAAGAACACACCGGCATCTAGAAAAAGACAATCAGATATCCTAAGAAACTGTGTATACTGTAATTATTGGCAAAGACAAGGTGCAGAGATTTATTCTACAGAAAAGAAGTAAAACTCATAGGCTAAGAAAGGAGCTCTACATAAAACAATGATTCATGTGACTGGTGAAAGAGCAGGCTTTCTTCAGATGTTCTGTGACTGAGCAAAAGTCTCAGATTATTTGTAAAATGTCCAAAAACAAACTTAATTGATTTGAGTGTCTGGTTGAATAAAGCATTTGGCATTATTCCTAGAAACCTATCAGATAATAATTGAAAGGTATTTATAAAAATGTGCTTCTGATAGCAAAAAAAAAAAAGAAGAAACTGTAGCCTCTTAATTGGGTAGTGAAAAGAAAAGGTGGAGGTGGTTTGTGTTAGAAAAATGAACATCATCTAGAAACATTGTTTTATGTAAATATAGATGAAAAATCAACACAGAGAGAAAGAGAGGCGGTGATGAGAGCATAAGATTAAATGAGATTATATGACTTTGTAAACAGACATGTGGTTCTAAAACCACACCACCGTCCTGTACAGTTCAGACATGTCCTGTGTGCCAAGCAATCTGTCACACTGAGCAGCTAAATGACCTTAATTGCAGTTGACAGCGGCAGAGTGAGAGTGAATGTGTGTCTTGACAGCATGTGTGCAGGTGTGTGTGCAGACAGATCTACTGTTTGGTGTGTGGGGCAAGCCTGGTGGAGGCCGGTCTAAATATATCTGAGAGAGTTTGGTTGGTCGAAGGGGGGAGGTCGAGTGAGGCAGAGTGTAAGAGGGACTCTACCTCGTTGAGATGGGATCAGTTCTACCTAATTAACTGCTACAGAAATATTTATCCAGGCTGCAGCTCGTCCAGCTCTCATGATGTGTTTATGTGCTCTGGATGTGTGCACTGCGTAGGCTGGGGGGTGGAGCGCGGGTGGTGTTCCCAAGTGTGGGAGGTGGGAGTGTAATGCCAGGGGAGTTGGCTCATGGGAGTCTGGTTTCAAGGTATTTGTGGTTATGGGGGGGCAAGAGGGTTGGGTGCAGGATTCAGGAATCAGGCTTATCTATCCACACTAGAGCCTGGATCAAGTTTGGAGGGGTGCTGGGTGCTGGGTGCTCTCCCCCCCCTGCATACAGTCCTGATTAAGGGGTCTGCATGAAACAAGAGTGAGAGTATCCTGTGGAGGGAGGGGCCAAAGGTTTGGGGGCTCGGGGTAGCTGTTGGAGAGGTGGCATTACAAACAGACAGCTGGGCTCTCAGCACTTACAGGCAGCAGTGTGACAAACAACACAGGTGCTGGGCATTGTGTGCGTGTGTGTGTGTGTGTGTGTGTGTGGAGGGTGAGGCAGTAGTGCACCTGTTGCAGAGTCGTTTGTCCCAAAGAATGAAAAGCTAAAAAGGCAACTTTCGCTTTCTGAGTGAAACACTTTACTCTGAAACACCAAAAACACTTAAATTCACACACATCAGCAAGGCTTTGCTCACTCGTAGATACAGCTTCCAGGTGACATAAATTCATACCATTCAAGACTGCTCTGTTAATTGAGAAACTGTTTCACCTAACCTGAGCCCTCACTCTCGCAATCAATTCAAATTTGTAAGACCAGTTGTTTTTAGGTTACATGCAGGGACAATTTGCTACAATTGGAAAGAGTCTAAGAAGAGGATCACTGACAAGAAGATTGACCTTTGTTTGTCTAGCTTCGAGCTGCATTTGGGCTGTGTAATAACTCATTATAAAACTGAAGCAAAAAAAAATATTTGAAGAAAAAGTTAATAGGGTGATAAAATTGTGATTAAAGCCACAATAACAAATAGTTTTGCACCCTGCTTCAGAGGAGGAAAATGTGCGTGATGTCAGGTCTGTGGCAAATATTGTATTCGATGTTGCTGTATATGCAAGAAACCTGTGCTACACTCCAACATTTCAAAAAACAGATGAATCCCAGTAACGGTTCTTTCCCCGGCAGTATACACAGCTACGAGAGTCATTGAAAGGTAGGTCTGTAGATTGGGTGACCCTCAGGCACAAGTCTAACATTTAGGCTGCTCGTTTATCCGTTAGCCCCTCCCTGAATCCCCCATCAGGTTAAGTCTTCCTCATACCATCCTGTACCATGGAAACAGGAGACATGCCAAGAACGCGAACATGATCCTACAGTGACTGTACCCAATAGCATGCCATCTTATACCTACACACTGTATCCAACTTTGGCCTTTGCAATGAAAACCCATAAAACACTATGTTGTTCAACATCTAGGCTGTGAGTGTGCGTATATGTTACCTTCTCCTTCGCGACCTTATGGGAGAATGGGCAGACGCCATCTGCCTGCTTGCACGTCCCTCTCAAAAATCTGCAGATAAGAAACAAAAACAATCCTGAAATGACAAATGCTCAAGGCAGTGTGAAATATCGGGAGTCAGCGGTTGTCCAAATGTTTTTCCCCTCTATAAAGTTCTTCTGTAAATAATATCTTTCTTGTTTGTCCTCTGGATCTTGATATAGCTATTCCTACTCTTTTTTTCAAGAAAGTGTATTTTTAATTAGAAATGCTGATCAAACTATGCCCCATTTGAATGATTTGCTTTTGTAACAGGAACCAAAAAAACTTTCTTGGCAGCTCAGTGTAGCTAAAGCCATCCCACAAAGTGACAGGGTAGTCATTTTTACTACTGTTTCACTTGATTGCCACAAAGTCTAATCTTTGGCCTAAATGTGGCATTAGCAATGTACTCAACTGGATTTGAAACCCTGTTTGGATGTAGACGGACAATCTATGCAGAACACAAAAAGGACTTTAACACCTGGAACTGTGGATTCCTGAAAAAAAAAAATTGCTACTTCACTACTATCAGATGCATCCTGGGCACATTGCAAAGAGATAACGTTTCCTCTCAATACTGAGGATTGCGCATCAAAGAAAAATAGCCAACTTCCTTTCTGCTGCTCATCAGTATGATTCCGTTCTGATTTGACAAAATGGGATGATCTTGTGTATTTCTCTTACCTGGTGCAGACGGCCACCTTGTCTGGGTCGTGTATGTAGGGACAGCTTGTCCCTCGGTTACATTTGCCGAAGCGGTTATAGTACATGCAGTACTGCTTTTGCTGCTTCTTCTGACGAGCATGTCTAATGATGGCAAGACTCCGTTGGACTGCACGACTGGATTCAAGAAACAAAGACAAACCACAAGTATCCACAATCAATAATAAGCCAGTGGTAACTAAAGAGGACAAACTATGCTAGGATTAAAGTGTACCCTTTCATTACTGTGATGGTTTCCAGGTAAAAGTACACCATGTACTAATTTTAATTTTAAAAGATTACTTCTGGCTTTACAGTCCTTAGCTGACAGTGATGAAAGGCAGTTAATATTGGAGGAGAGAGAGAGGAGGATCAAATGCAGAAGTCAGGACTGGATTCAATTTCATGTTGGTGCTGTATGTACGAAGAGATGCAGGACAGCTCACATATACTGTAGGTAGTAATTCAAAAGTTTGGAGGACTTTTTCCACTTTTTGCATACAAATCCATGTATATTTGTGTATAAGTGTTACCTGGCTAAGTGACGAGGGCTGAAGGGCCGTGTCAAGGCAGGAATCACGTGTGAGCCATGGGTGCTGGAGAACTGTCCTAAATGTAGAAGAAGCAAGAGAACAGCAACTGAAAGGTAGCCTGCGTTCAGCTTACTTAGACAACAATCTACATACACTGCTCAAAAAAATAAAGGGAACACTAAAAAAACACATCCTAGATCTCAATGAATGAACTATTGCAGTTAAAAAACTTTATTCATTATATAGTGGAATGCATTGACAACAAAATAACATAAAAATGATCAATGCAAATCCAAATTATTATCCCATGGTCTGGATTTGGAATCATACTCAAAATAAAGGTGGAAAATCACATTACCGGCTGATCCAACTTAAGTAGAAATTCCTCAAGACAAGTCAAAATGAGGCTCAGTCGTGTGTGTAGCCTCTACATGTCTGTATGACCTCTCTACAACGCCTGGGCATGCTCCTGATGAGGCAGCGGATGTTCTCCTGAGGGATCTCCTCCCAGACCTGGATTAAAGCATCAGTCAACTCCTGGACAGTCTGTGGTGCAACGTGGCGTTGGTGGATGGAACGAGACATGATGTCCCAGATGTGCTTAATTGGATTCAGGTCTGGGGAACGGGCAGGCCAGTCCATAGCATCAATGCCTTCATCATGCATGACCTGCTGACACACTTCAGCCACATGAGGCCTAGCATTGTCATGCATCAGAAGGAACCCAAAGCCCACTGCACCAGCATATGGTCTCACAATGGGTCTGAGGATCTCATCCCGCTAGCTAACGGCAGTCAGGGTACCTCTGGCTAGCACATGGAGGGCTGTGCGGCCCTCCAAAGAAATGCCTCCCCACACTATTACTGACCCACCGCCAAACCGGTCATGCTGGAGGATGTTCTCCACAGCAGCAGAACGTTCTCTCACGTGCTCAGTGTGAACCTGCTCTCATCCGTGAAGAGCACAGGGCGCCAATGGCCAATCTGCCAATCTTGGTGTTCTCTGGCAAATGTCAATCTCCCTGCACGGTGTTGGGCTGTAAGCACAAGGCCCACTTGTGGATGTTGGCCCTCATACCACCCTCATAGAGTCTGTATCTGACAGTTTGAGCAGAAACATGCATATTAGTGGCCTGCTGGAGGCCATTTTGCAGGGTTCTGGCAGTGCTCCTCCTGGTCCTCCTTGCACAAAGGAGGAGGTAACGTCCTGCTGATGGGTTGTTGCCCTCCTACGGCCCCCTCCACGTCTCCTGGTGTACTGGCCTGTCTCCTGGTATCTCTTTCATGCTCTGGACACTGTTCTGAGAGACACAGCAAGCCTTCTTGCCACAGCTTGCATTGATGTGCCATCCTGGATGAGCTGCACTACCTGAGCAACTTCTGTGGGTTGTAGACACCACCTCATGCTACCTCTAGGGCTGAGAGCACTGACTAAATGTAGAAGTGACCAAAACATCAGCCAGAAAGGATGAAAACAGAGAAATGGTCTGTGGTCACCACCTGCAGAACCACTCCTTTATAGAGGTTGTCTTGCTAATTGCCTCTCATATCCACCTGTTGTCTGTTCCATTTGCACAACAGCAGGTGAAATTGATTCACAATCAGTGTTGCTTCCTAACTGGACAGGTTGATTTCACAGAAGTGTGACTGACTTGGAGTTACATTGTGTTGTTTAGGTGTTCCCTTTATCTATTTGAGCAGTGTACTAAGTCTGCAGAAAAGGTGGGAGAGATTAATTCAGTCAACTAATTATTCACTGACTATTAATTTAATTTTATTTGTTTATTGTTTTTGTCCCATCATCCAAATTCTCGAATTCAGCAAAGTCACCCCCTTGAAACAACAGCTTATAAGTACCAAACCATTATAGCAGCAACATAAAATTAAACAAACTTCGGGTTTGTTTTGTTGCTTTCACACAAGGAGGTCACAATTGGCTTTGGTGGAGAGCATGACAGATGTGTGGAGGGCTTGTTTGAACTGAATTTCTACACATTTTCATACATTGATAATTACTCATATCAACATTGTTTTAGTGAACTGAATTTACCCACACAATGTCCATTAAATGTATTCCTCTATGAGGGTACACCCCTCTTTAGGAAAGCACGAGTATGAGAACCCAACATATGACCACAGAGGACCACAGAATTGGAAGATTTTTCAAACATTTACAGCTTAACTGTGTTATATTAGTTTTGCATGGTGACAAACACATGGTTACATATTCAAAAGAAGAGTCAAGAGTTTCTTCTGTTTTGCTTTATCTATGTGGCGACTCATATTGGGGTTGTTTGAAGTAAGAAATCTAATCTACTGTAAATTGAAACATTTTTAAAACTACTATTCACATCTTATATGACAGACCTGAAGCTGTCTGATAGTGGGTTTGTGCAGCCAGATGCAATAACAACTTGATATGTGACTGGTTATTTATACTGTGGTGGTTTGACGCATTGGTGCCAAAGCCAAACGTGACGTCCAGCTCTGTCTGAGAACATCATAAACACTATGTGCCAATGCACTCCACAAACACTGGAAGAAAAAGTGTGTGTGTGTGTGTGCGTGCGTGTGGAGGGTTGTTCGAGGCTATGAGTGGAGTGGACAAGAGGACAAGGAGACGAGGAGGTTATGGTTACAGATGGCAGTTGATCTAATTCAGACCTCTAATTTTGGAACGTTTTTGGCTGTTAAGGCTCTCATCAAGTGTGTGCTCTGGCATGATTTAAGCAGAGCAGGATTACACTCTGGTGGCTCAGTACCAACAACAAATGTGAAGCTTGCCACAGGATGATGTGATATCACAACTCCTGTTGGGAAGACACTTGAGGAGTGTACCTAGAGGATGAGAGAACGTGTGCGAGTGTGCTGCAATGCTGGTCACGAGTTTAACAGAATGGAGCTCTTCAATTTGACCTGCAGGTTTAGTTGCACCAGAATGTCTAAAAGAGAGGTAGAGAAGCCTGAAGGTGCAGAGGCAGATCTGGGCTTTAATCTGCACCATCCAGTTCTCCAGGCCCTCCCCCTCGCCGCTCTGACAGATGACAACTTTATTATTTCAGATGGCAAATCCAGCTAGCTCCCTTAAGTCTATTAGAGGCCATGTGGACAGAGCTACAGTCACAAACATGAATAAACACTCCTGTGTCACCTCAGTGTGTACACAGGCTTACTGGCCTATGCTCGCACTCTATGTCCTCAACAGGACTGGTTACTGAACCTCTGTATACTTTCAATATGAACTGAAATGTGTCTAAGAACAGACTACCAAAAGTTATTAAGTAACAAATGCTAGCATGAAATGAATAGTCAGATTTATGCTTTTGTTTCATTGTTCTTCACTCAAATTGTTCCTGATTTAGATCTTTAAAATTGTATTTAATCATGGAAATTCTGGAATTAGATTTATGGTTCTTGTGCAGTTGCTTGTGAGTGGACAACATCCATTCACTAAAAAGTTGGTGCCTAAATTAAGCTTGAGTGGAAAAACAAGTTTGTGCTTCTCAGTCATATTGGAAAAAATATTGCTTTTGGTAATGGTGGCATGATATTGACTTGAGTATCAAAAGATTTAAAATGATACCCTACCATCGTCTTGTACAAACTGTACTTGTGTGTTGAACCCTCATAATCTCTCGCTCTTTAATCTGATCTGCTTTTATCAGAATGACAACTTGAACTCATTGGGCATGTGATTATGAATTGTAAGTAAAGAAAAAAATAAGAGAGAACTGTTATAATTTTATCTAGTTAGTTACATTTAGGCAAAGGCCATAACATGACAGCGATAATTACTTGTGATGTCATCCGTTTATTTTTTACTTGCAAACCACCGTGAAAGCATGTAATTAAATCGCAAAGTTTGGTTACATGAACAAATCCCAGGTGTGCTCCCTCCCTGGCTCCTAACAGACCATCATATCCCCTGATAATAGAGCCTCTTCAACCTCCATTGCTCTCCCTGTGGCTTCTGTACGGCCGGTAGGTAGTTGGATGCCCTTGTGGGATGGGGTTTGTGGTCTAAAAATACCTGTTACCCCATGTTCCCCACCTGGTGGTCTGCTACAAGGACTGACGAACATGACTACAGGGTAGGCCAGTGTGAGGTTCTCAGCCGGTGAACCTGGTCCAGTCGGATAACTAGGAGAAGCCTCAGTATGTTGTGGTAGCTCTACCCTAGTTGCCCTCTGCGCACCTCTGGGTTTTACTTGCAGTCTTTTTAAAAAAAATGTGTATCAAAGGAAAATGATTCCTTTATCCATATTTATTTACATCTATATGTGTAAATGTATTTGTGTTTTTCATGTAGTATTAACATTAAAACTGTTAGTTGTGTACATTACTAAATAAGGTAAAGTGGTTCAAATTAAAGTATATTGGTTAAGTTCAAATTAAACCATTTCTTGCTAGTCTTTATGAAAAATGGGCAATTAAACATGATAAAATTATCAATGACTAAAATGATACATTTTTCAGCTAAATCACCAAGGTCTAGTCATATTAATCTAAAAATGCTTAAGTAAAAAAAGTACATCAAGTTTAGTCTTAATTTTTCTGTTGACAATAGACAGTATGAACATGTACAAGTTTTTCCCAGAAAGCCCTCAAAAGCAACAAGAACTATTACATGTTGACATTTGCATTTTGTTTTGTACTGAACATTTTCCAAAGGAAAATTAAAATTTTAAAACTATTCAGGTGTGCAAATTAATATATTTATAATATATTCAAAATATTCAAACTTGACGCATAAACTCCTCAACTCCTTTTTCTCTTGATCAGTACTCATGGGGAAAAAAATAAAGGTTACAATTTTAGGAATATTTTAAATCAGTGACTTCAGTTGTGTGAATTATCAGCCCTCTGTCAATTATTCTGATGGAACCAAGTAACGATAAAACTCTACAACATGTGTACCTGTTCGGTTGATCGACATGCTAGCTGTCGCGGTGCGGGACAGCTTATTGGCCGACACACGATACAAGGAACCCCGAATCCAGCACATGCTGCTTCCTCTCCACTGCTGGATGGATGACGGGTGTCTGTCATGGGGAGGTCGAAGTCGGCTCTGAAGGAAATTCCTAAGAGGAACAGGGATTGAAAAAGAATATTTCATTGACCTATATATATATATCAACTTGAAGTCAAATTTTTACTAATTTTGCTTTATTGCCTTTGGACTGAAGAATAGAATTGTCAGTTTAGCTCAGTTTACAAACTGTGTGAAATTTTCAGTCATGTTTTGCCCTTAACTAGAATATTATCCGCTCATCCCTCTCTCAGTTTCACCCCTCTTCAGCTCATCTTCCCTCCAGCTCTTCCACTATATATCCCTTCTTCACTTTATGTTTCCCATCCTGTAGTTTTTCCCCTCCCTCCCCCTTTCTCTCTCTCTCTCTCCCTCCCATGTCACAGCACTCTGTTAAATTGCTCCTCTAATGGAAAGGACGGCAGTGTGGAAATGGAGAGAATTGAAAAGAGGAGAGGAGGAAATCAATGAGATAATAGGCAGGGCAGGGGGCCAGAGCAGTAAGGTTGGCCCCTACACTGGAGTGTGGAGACCACACACACACACACACACACACATACACACCTACACAACCATACACACCTACACGCGCACGCGCACGCACACACTTTAGTAGAGCACACTCCTACTACAGTATGTACAGTACACACAATCACAGGCCTTTACACACACGCTCACCATTCAGGACTCACTCAGTAGGCTTGTGTACGTGTGCAGCAGCTGTACATGCGAGCCTGCAGTGTGAATGGGGCTGCTGGGTGGTGGTGGGGCGGTGCAGGGGTTATGGCGATAAATTGCGCTGTCCTGTCACTTCTATTTGGGGTGGATTGGGGCTGGTGTGCAGGGCGCCGCTGGAGGTAATTTGCTGCCGTATTTCAGATGGGCTGGAAATGGGTTTAGAGCGAGAGTTCATGCCTCCCATTACAGAGAAGAGAGAGGGTTACCCCGAACGCATCCCGCGCGCAAAACAACTGACACAGACGCCTAACACGTGGAGAGCTGCTGCACTGCTGCAAATAAGAAAAAAACGGACCAAATATCAGCCTTCAGTTGCGTTCACATATGCAGTGTACCTGACTTTGTGCCATAACTCAGCAGCACAGACACTGAGTTTCACAGATACAAGATCAGTGGCTGCCCTACATAGGGCAACTGCAGCCAGGGGAGCTGTAATGGAGGCTAATGTTGGAGCGCTGACTGCCACCTAGGGAGGCTTAAACAAGGACCGGGTGGCCTGGGGAGCCACAATGGAGGTTAATGGGGATATGACATGAACAGTTAACACAGATGGCAGTTAACCCTGATACAGGGCTGCAGTCAGGGGGTGACCAAGGGTGTAACACCCAGTCTGTTAGCATGTTTTCTCACTGGGTTCATATGTTTGAGTCCGTACCGCAGAGTGATTGTCCTACTGATCTCAGACTCTTGATTGAAGCAGCAACGAACAAGTGTTCATTACTGCTTCTATCTGTAATATGTTTACATGCTCTTCTTATCAAAATGCTGTTGTTCATTATTGTTGTCCAGAAAGGATGATGGGACAGTTTATGTTATCATTTGACTGCTTGCAATGAATTAGATTTCTCTGAATGTAAACATTTTTGATGCACTTTGAGAAAAAGAGTGCCACAGAGGCACCCAGAGAAGTATACACCTAATAAATCTAAGCAAAGTGATGCAAGTCAAACAGCTTGATCAGGTAATCTTTAGAGGAGGGGTTAAAAATGGAACACTGGAGCGGACCACCACACATTAATATACAAGCATAAAAGAAAACAGCCATGTGAATGTTTCTGAACAACACTCATGTTCAATAATCCAGACAAACAACAAGTATGTACTATTTTCACCAAATTGATAACAGATTCATAACAAACAGCCTGTGTTAAAATACTGATAACATGTAGACATATGCATAGATCTTAAACGGCTGTGACCATATAAGTGACTTTTTATTGTTTCATTGATGTTCCTGGAAGACTCATTTGTGCATAAACTAAGATGTTGGATTTCTGTGCAACCGTACATACAGCTATGTGAATAAATTCTACCTTCAGGCCGAACACCATTTGTGAAAACCTCTGCAGAGGCAGATGAGCAACACAAAGAGGTAATCTTCCCATAATGAAAGAAGTGAGGAGGAAGGGAGAAAAAAATCAAACAGTCCAAGCAGCACAAGAGATGAAACATCCCATAAATAATGACATTATCCACAAACAAATATGTGTGTTTTTCTGTTCGACCCCAGCCATAGGGTGACCTGATGCCCTTGACCTCCATAGAGATATTTGTTATCAGAAACGCTCCTGGCTGGTCTGCTGCTGGACAGTCAAGTAGTCTGGAAGGCCTTTCAGTGTTGCATACTACACAGATACACTATTACATACATTCCTGGTACAACACCTAAGCGGCACTTTCATATCAGCACCCAGACTTCCAAACTTTCTAAAGCTGCACCAATCAATATTTTCTTTATTTGCATTGGATAAAATTACATCATGTAACTTACAGCAACAACACATTGGTTTAGTGCGAGGTAAATTTACTGTATGTTCAGTCTTGTAGTTCATCAAAGGGGTTTGACAAAAACAAGGTTTGACAGCCCACCTTATCTGCCCAATAGCCAACAGGTCAATACTGCAATAATAAGTGTTGCTTAGCCAGTCCATTTTGCAGTACACAATGGCTAGACTACACTTCACTAATGTTCTGCTATTGGCTCTGGCTTGTTTGCATTTCTTTAAACCAATCACAGTCATCTTTGGTAGAACTAAGTGAATGATGTGGTTTTGGTGTTTCCTCAACATAGTGGCACACAAAATTGTTGTGGTAGAATATGTGCATGCAAGAAGACAACTACTGTGGTTAAAATGGATAATCTAACAAAAAAAAACAAACAAAAAAAAACAGCAAGGATGCTTTATCCAAATCCTTGGGTGGAAGGTTGCAGCCCAGAGGTTTTTGTCATTGATGTTGTTTTTCTTTGCAAAGTACATTTTGAACACGGAAAAAAGAAAGGAGAGGAGAAAGCTACAGGCTTACAATTTCCCTTAGCATTGCTCAAGATGACTGAGATTGGTGTAAACAAACAAATAAACCAAAACATTTTTTCTCCGATAGACTATTACCAGAACTGACACAGCACTGGGGAGATAGATAAGACAAAACTTTATTAATCCCAAAGAAAATTATTGTGCCCATTTGGTCAGAACAAAAAACAAAAAAAAACAAAAAAACTGACATAACATAAGAAATACAGTGCTTAAAAAGCTATGACCGAAAAGATCACAGTGATGACTTTCAGCTTAAAAGCTGTTCCCATTCATATTTGAAAGATGATTTTAACTTTCATACTGGGTCAATAGTTTAGTATTTATCAGTTCCATAAGTCCCGCTGTAATTCCAACTGTAATTCTTACATACATTTTTCACTCAGTATGGATGTTAACTACTAAAATAACAGCTGAATGTCAGTACTTTAACCTCACTGTCTGGAGAAATGAGAACAGAATAGATGAGATTCTTGCAATCTGATTTGCATTATACATTTTAAAGTGAAGTTTAAGTTCAATATTTAATGTGTATGGGATTTAAAATATGTAATGGAGCATTACCATCAAAGCTGTGACTATCACCCTAGGAAGTTTGTAAACCCACTGACACAGTTTAAATCCACAGTCAGATGTGCTGCAAAATGTAAAAGGTGTGGCTATTAAATAAAATTGGACCAATCTCAGTTGAAACACCATGTGCACACAAAAAGAGAAAGGAAAAGGAATCAAATCGAAAATTAAGGAAAGTAGAAGCAGAACAATAGGTATTTTTTCTTAATCAGTGAACTATATGATAAATTGTATTTATAGTCACTTACATGTATATCAATCACCTCATTATTTAACTGGTTCAGCATTAAAGTACAGTTTGTAGAGGCACACTCTTTTAGGTATGTTACAAAATAGAAAAATGTTCACTGGAGGTCAGAGTTAAAGAACTTTAAGTCATCAAAAAAGAACAGTAAACAATATGGAGGAAAAAGAAAGACCTAGAGGACGCAGCAAGGGCAAAAAGAAACTCCCTTGAGACTAGTTTGTATGTGTGCGTGTATATGTGTGTGCAGGTGTGTGTATGTGCAATGCTCTGACCATGCGATGCACAGATAGAGAGAGCGCAATTCAGCACTACCGGTGCCGTTGATGAATGATCCGACTTTTGTTTTAGTGACAGGGAAGAATTTGGAGGGTCGTGCAACTGCTCAGAATAATGCTGCCCTTGTCTATTTGTCTGCAACCCAAGCATTAGCAAACTCATATTGGGAAACAGTTACCCTTGAAACAGAGCGCAGCAAAAACAGTCATCTGGCTAATTCCAACTGTGAGACTGCTCTGCTGCTCGTCCTCAGGCACTTAAAGGAAACCAAAGCGGCGTCATTACGCATCACAATGCTATCAAATCCAACTTAGAGGAAGAAAACTGCAATGAAAAAAGCCTATCTTACAGTAGAAAACAAACATAAAAAATAACGTGGACAGTATTTGTGTAGAATACAGTGTTAACAGCAGCAGAAGAGGATCATAACCCAGGTGAATGACTAATATGATAAGAATTGAGTAAATGAATGAATTGGGGTATTAAAGGGGATGAATGGGGGAGTGAATGCGGGGAAAAAGAGGAGAGAAGTGAAGAAGAGGGAGCACTGCTTCACTTTATTGCCCAGTCTCTTACATCCTGTACTGATCAATACTGAAGCACTAAAGGAGATGAGCGCCTGGACCAAGAGAGAGAGCGTGAGAGAGAGAGAGAGAGAGTGTGTGTGTGTGTGTGTGTGTGTGTGTGTGTGTGTGTGTGGGTGTGTATAGATATCTAAATATATATGCACACTCAATGAAAGAATACTTATTTGGGTTGGGGTGTCTAATCATGTTGGAAGCTTTAACATTTATGCCAGAAATAAAGCCAAAAAAATATAAAAAGTTGGAGGCAGGTGGAGAACAGTGAGACAAACGTTGATCAAATAACATAAAACCAAAGAAAGAACAGCAACAGTGCAAACATAGAGGTATAGAATATTAAAGACGGGTTCAGGGGAGGGAGGGAGGGCACGAGAGAGATGGAGGGAGGGTTGGGCTGTAATTTATCCTCAGTGTGCATGCTTTACGGCTTTCTTAATTCAACTCCTGCTACTATTAATGGAGTTAATGTTGAGATTATATCTATTTTCTGGTGGCAGGGCCTGAAATACTGCAGCCGATTCCCCCGCCTCTTCAAACTGAAGCCCAGCACTAAATCACCCGCCATTGCTCATTATGGCTAAAACTAGGTAAGAACATGGCATGCTGGGTATGAGAGACTCACTTCCTGGTAGGACTAGGTGGATTAAAGGGTTTGGTTGAACAGGTTTGTTAGTCTAATGTAAAAGTGTAACAAATAATAAATTAACAGTTAAATTGCTGTAATAGAAAGGCACTTGATGTAGGGCATGATGGGCAGTAAAAGAACAAGGAGAAGCTGCGGCGCTATTGAGAGTGACAGCCAATGCAAATGGCCAGGTGTTAAAAAGCGATCTTTCAAGTGAATTCTAAGTGAGTTGCTACTCAATAACACTATCTCATATTAAATGACAACATTTCTACAGCACATAAAATACTTTGTCAAGATGTCTGGATTGTCAGTTTGGTTAAGGTGTTTGGTTTCTAAATTCCTAAAAAGGTTCACTACTAAAAACTCAAATGCACAAGCCTTAGCACATTAAAAAAACCAAAAATCAATGCAGACATTAACATTAACTCCCAAAATGCATTACGGCAAGAAACTTCCAATCCCTGGCCTTTAAATTCAGTCACATGAACGAAAGCTCAAAACACAATGTGCAACCTAAACCAATTCACTTTTAAATTCTGGGTCAGTTGTGAATGAGTTTAGCAATTAAATGGCATCACAGATTGAGGGAAAACACCTAAGGAACTACTCACAACTCTATAACACTATGACTTCTTAGCAATCATCTAATTCTAATGTAGGCAATGATGGTCATAAAATCTGTATATTCAAAGGGTGTGTCCTGTTTGGCAGTAAAAAGTCAGTGTAACGATATCAGAACTAAAATGCAACATTGTATTGTGTTTCTCTTTGTTATGGACCAAATTCACCAAACTACAGGAATGAATGATTATTGTATGCATGCTTGAGTTTTAAGATTTAGAAACGTTGGCTTGTTATTTAAATGAAAAACAAAAACTGGGAGAAAAACATGTTTAGATTTCTCAAAGAATTAAAAAAATAAAATAAAATCAGCAAAACCCTAACACGAATACAAAAGAGCCTCATTTAAACATCAAAGCAATGTCTTAACAAGATATTAGTGTTATGTCACCATGTGAAGTCCATACAGGTTACATGACAACAGTGACAGTCTGCACTATAGTGCAAGGGTGGTATTTTGTTTTTAACGATGTACTGGATTCCACTATGGGCAGGCACAGAGATAAGAGTTGAGAACATATGAGGACAGGGATAGGTGAGTCTGATAGGCCAAAGATGAAGAGCAGTATTCAGTAGTTAAGAGCAGAGAATATGAGCTCATGCTCCACTCAGTAGCTTCAAATTGATAAAAGTGGTGATCTTTGAAATTTAAACACATAGATAAGCATGAGGAATGAGTGGGAGAGAGGGTAAGGAGAAGGGAGAAGGACTGGACTCTCCCTGGGGACCCAACCTGTCCCCCTCCCTCCCTATCTCTTTCCTCACTTCTACACACTTGGTTATATTTCACAGGATGTCACAGGGCTCAAATTGAAAATCCCTTGATGAATCAATATTTACTGCAGCAGCTAAATGAATAGTAATAAGTCACCAGAGACTGAATCCAGCCACGGTCAAGGCCCCTCTGTCTCACCAAATCTGGATTACACAAATGAACCCCCCATCACTAACACACAAAAAACACATACACAAAATGACTGGATTCTAAATCGCTATCCAAATAAACAAAAATCCAGTTTCTTTCAAATACACACATTTGGAATAACTTTCTGAAAAAAAGTACTTTCATGAAATCTGTTTACAGTGATGTTTGCGAATGATTCCTAACAACAGAAACATTGTTTCTGAAGGCAGAAGTTTGACATGTGGATCTCTCAAAAACTGTTGCACTTAAATTATCTATACTGCTAGGGTTAAAGACCAAGTAGGTTTTTAAATATTTTGGACAAATCCATCTTCAAAAGAGCTGATATGTGTTTTGTAGTTTGCTGTAGATTTTTTTTGCGCTTGCAAATCCTTCAGTCCATACCAAAAAGAGCTATTCTCTCCAAAAGAAACACTACATGTTATATGCTTTACACCTTGTTTGAAGTCCAGAATAGCTTCTCTTTGCCACGAATGTGATACATTTGCATAAAGCCTGCCCAGTGGTTAGTTTTGCATAGCCTCTAAGAAAGACGAGGTTTTGCCACTTTTTCGAATGCTAACATGTGTCAACCACATGGGAGACTTGCCAAATGTTCTGTTGTTGTCTGCAAGAGTAAACACAAGAGTCTTCATGCACTCCCAAGACCCAGTGGATTACTTTCTTCGTGGATTCCCCAACAATTGGGAAATCCCTAGTGTTAGCATGTTGCGCATCTAATGTGGCCAAAATTACCACGTGTTTTGATCGTGCCCACAAGTTAGAACTATGTTGAAACTATAATGCTGGAAGATGTTCAGAGATGGTAAACACTTCAACACCAATTTGAAACCAATAAGAAGGGACTGGGTAGAAATTGGAGGAATGATTTCCATGACTGATGTTGGGCCAGCTGATGAATCCGAGCAGGATAAGCCTTTTTGAGAGCAGGGACTTAGAGGCAGAGTCCATGATTCTGGAGACAGTAGAGACCTAGATAGTTAGCATATTTAGACAGTTAGCAAGTCTCACTACAAGTGCCTAATTTATCTCATCTCACCTCCCCCTCCCTTTACCCATGTCCTGTGCAGGAGCACAAACATGAAAAGAGCATGAACATGTATAGGACACACTGGAACACTGTTGTGTGGATCAGTCCGACATGCCTTGGTTACAGAGCCAGGTCTGTGTAAACAACATGGTTTTTTCAGCAAACACAACAGACAGCTAACAGACTACGATCTGTAAATGAGAATAAAAAGGACTTTTTCAAGGGCACAAAAAATAATAATTGATAATATTTTCAATAACGAAAGTTTCCAAATTACAAATGTTTAACCCTCTGAACCCTTGACGGGTGTGTTGGACATGTTGATTCCACATTTTTAAAATTTTTGTAAAATAAATAATAAAAGAATTAAACCTGGCATGGCTTAATGTTTTTTCCCTTTTAAAATTGTAGAGCATTATAACTTTGGTATACTGCAAAAAAGACAATATTGAATGATCTCTGTTTCTAGCTATGGTTGTAGTGTAACCACTGAGGTGCGGGACTTTCTGTTGCAGTGAAAAAATGCCCACTGTGAGCAAAAATGTGACCAGGAGAAACATGGCCAAACTGCTTTAAGTTCAGAGGGTAAAAATATATTATAAAGTCAAACATCTAAATACTTACAATAACAAACCACAACTAATGGCATTACTAATCCACAATCAAGTAAGGAATATGTATATATTAGCAGAAAAACACGCCATGTTTTGATTTAGCAAAAATACAATGCCTGCTGTTCCCAGACCCTTAAATTTCAGAATTTGTATCTGTATTATTAATAGAGTGTGTATGAGTGACAGTTTACTCTATTCACTACACATTAACAGATCATCAAAACTTACCACAACAACCTGTTCAGAGCCTCCATGAACATACTTTCAACAGTATTTGATCTTGCAGAGCTGAAGCGAAGCTCTGATAATAAGATGTTTCAAGCTTTTCAAATATAATAAAGATTGAATATCTTTAAATTCTGGAGTATTTTTCAAACAAAACAAGCAATTAAAAAGTAAGGTAAGGACAACGCTTGGGGCTTCCGGAAACTGTGGCGGACATTGTACAATTTGATGGCATTTTTGATTGACCAAAAATAAATAAATCAATAAATGAATGAATGAATGAATGAACGAATGAACGAATGAATGAATGAATGAATGAATGAATGAATGAATGAATGACTGAGTTTGACCAGTAATGAAAATATTTACTAACAAGAGTCCAATTAAAGCGTTTTTACTGTAAAGTCAAGACTCGCTGGTAGGTTATTATCTTGAGTGAGAATATGGGAATGACAGAAGGATGCATGCTGAGACAGAGGAGATGAACGTTAGATTAATGAAAGTGGAAAAAAAAAAAAAAAAAGACAAGACAGGGCTGTAATGACATAAAAAAAAGACCCAACCCCCTATCTGTCTCTTCCTCTCTGTGTCTGTCCTGGGTTTGATGCTTCCCCTGCTTGTGTAAATTAATGTGAGGAGCACATTGGTGTAAATGGTTTATTCTCTGGGTTGTCTACTGTGTTAAAATGAGCACAATACATTTGCGACTTCTTACACTCATGCTACACATGAAAGAGAAGGCAATGATCTGCACCAAGAGTATTAGCCACTGAGTCACATTAAAGCAAGACCTGCAGGAAGTCTGTGTGTATTTGTCTTTGTTAAAATGTGTTACCTGGCAGACTGGATCCTCTTGGTTCGCCAGGAGAGGGCTGGATTATAGTGCAGGACGTGCGTGGTGCTAAAGCCCGGGCGGGTCACCATCTTGTAGTGTGTCCTGAACACCCGTTGGGAGGCAGGACTACGATGAGAGGAAGAGGCAGGATCTAGGAAGGGTAATGATTACGAATAGATAAGTGAGAAATTCTGCATATGCAAATCTGACCATACACAGAAACATCCAGTTAAAAATCCAGTCAGTGTTTGTGAGCAAATGCACATTTACACATTATTTTGAATGCATAAAACCTTGCATACACACACAGACACGCACACACACACAAGTTTGTCTGAGGACTCTGGCAGGTGTGCTCTTTAATAAGCTTCACGTATAAAAATGAGAGGGAATAACAAAGGCAGAATTTTTATGAGTCTAATAAATCATATGCTCTGTCTCTTTCCTCGCTGCCTTCATTCCTCCTGCCCAGCCTCCCTCCTTCCCTCTCACTTTAAGTCTCATTCGTTATATCATTTTACAAATCCATCAGAGGAGCGGCATAACAGTAGAGCGATCGGAATAGAAAAAAAAGGGGACTAAGTGTTTTTATTTATTTATTTATTTGGCTGCGTATCCATCATGTTGTTTTATGATGGCCCTGGCTGGCTGACGCACTTACACAAAGAACAGAATTTGCATTGTGGAATGTCTAAGTTCCTATTCGAATCAGTTTAGATCAAAGACTACATGGATCAGGAGCCTGTCTAGTGAAGTCTGAAATGTAAAGTCACTGTGAATAACTGCAGAAGTTATGTTTCTTTTTCGCTCTAATCCTCTGCCCCTACAATAATTGGTGGTAATCGCTTGGTATATGACAGACATGCAATGAAACAATCTTTTCCCATAAAAACCTGTATAAAAACCTGTACAGTCAGAACACAGCAGCGTTGCTTTATTAAGAGGTGAAACAGAAAGTTGGCACCTGATATGTTCATTATTACCCATGAGCACTGCACACACAATTCTGGTAAGGACAGTAGGTCAAACTGAAGCAGTCTGTAAACTGGTTTTCATTTCAGTCAATCAGAATGATCTCTTTGAGCTAATTATCTTATCTAACTTTGAATTGTTACTGTCTCTGCTGCACACTAGGGTCAGAATGATGTAAATCATTCCTACCCCGCCAAAACTCAACCGTCTACATAGGCCCGTTTTTCACATTTTCATCACTAGAGTCCAGCACTGTCACTGGCTGTGTAAAATGATGACTTAACAATGGGGTCTAATCACCAGACTCTCCTCACATATCTCTTTAGCTGTTCTTTTTGTGAACACTAAATCAAACAAATTCATTTTTAATAACTCCTTAATGTGTTCTTTCAACAAAGTCTCTTCTAACTGAATTAAGTTTGGCTAACCTTGGGTTTTACTCGTGTTTTTTGACCACGCTCACACATCTCAGCTATTTGCTTGATGTGCACAATGTAATTACAACCAAGAGAAACAAGGATCCAAGTTGTAGTAAACTAAAAATAGACTTCATGGAGAAGCTTTCACAGGAAAGAATTCAACCCTTTATGGAAAATTGCATTTGTAAAAAGGCTTTCAACAATTAATTTCCTGGAAGCTGCATCGTACTTCATGAAAAGATACAAACCACCCACAACTATGGGCTGAAAAGTGAGATTCAATGGAAGATGAATCAGTCGCAAAATGTATTCATTCACATTATTGTACCACTAAAAAATGCCGTTATCTGCACTACTTCTACCCCTGTCTACAAATCATTCACTGGGGTGGTCAGTGATGGCACTCTGTCTTCCTAATGAGTAAAGAAAAGATAGAGTGAAGAGAGGTGTGAAAAAGGGATAACAAATGAGTTTATGTACCCGCTGAGGAGCTCATTTCCTATCACCTCTTTCACAAGTCTTTAATTGGCAATTGTCAGGATTGTTGCCGTTTTAATTAGCGTCCAATAAGAAACCGTGACCACACTGGCTGCAGTGACAAAAAATAAAATGATTCGATTTCCACTTCTGCACATTCCACCTTCTCTCTCTCCACTCCTCCCCCTCATTCTTCCTCCCCCCAGGCACTGGTTTCATTCGTCAGCCGTGATGCAGCTCTGGTCAGCTGGAGAATTCATCTCAGACAAACATTTACTGTTCAACAAATCACCGAGAGCTGGGGGGGTTGCCGAAATACTAACTGCATGTTTATGACACGCACATACACGGAAACACACACTGTGGTTTGCACATGTACACGCAGGCAGATTCACGTGCATCACATGTACAGATATAAATGTTCTATACAAAAGTTGGAATTCTACATTACACCCTGCCTTTTCTATTCTGATGCAGGCAGGTGCTCAGTTATACTGTAACAGGAAAGCATTGCTACACATTTCAGTTCAATAGTTAATTGCATTATAGACCTTTGATATCTAATTATTAGTGTTATTATTAATTATTTATGTATTTATTATCTTTTGTAATAGACCGGTAAAACAGTTAACATTAGCATGGTGGCATGTCATACAATGGCTAAAAAGAGTAATGTGAATTCTTAAAAATCCATCCATCCATCCATCCATCCATCCATCCTAATCTGCTTGTCCTTGGGTGGGCCAGCAATCTATCCTCAGCCTATTTCTAAAGCTGAGGCCAGTCACCCTACAAAGGAAACCCATTTTGGTCACTTGTATCAACCATCTCAATCTTTTGGTCACTACTTGGATCTTCTGACCATAAGTGAGGGTTGGAATTTAGATCAGGAGGTCTGCCTTCAGACTTAGCTCCCTCTTCATCAGGATGGCCCAGTACAATTTCCACATTACTGTTCACACTGCACCAACCCATCTGTCCATCTCACGCTCCATTTTACAATCAGGTGTGAACAAGATCCCAAGACACTTAAAATTCCTTTGCTTTGGGCAGCAGAGAACCATGGCCCCAGACTTAGAGGTGCCGACTCTCATCCTGGCAGCACTGTACTTGGCTATTCACAGTCTGCTGAAGCCAACAGAGCCACATCATTAACACAAAGCAGAGACGAGACTCTAAAGTATTCAAACCAAACACCCTTCTTACCCTGGGGCAGTCAAACACCCACCGGAAACATCTCTGACTTTGTGCTGAGAATACAAACATCTCTAGCTATGGTTATACAAGGACTAGATGCAGCCCTGGTAGACTGTATTCCTACAGTATCCCCTACAAGTTGCAGGCCTTCTCCAGGTCCACAGAACATGATCTTCTACATTTATTTAAATCCTCTTTGATCATCTTACTGCTCATGTTTCTTTCCCCCATCTGACTTCCTCTTATCACAGTTACTATGTTGTCTGCTATTGGTGAGTACACTATTATCAAAACAGACACACATGTGGGCCAAAACTTTTAAAATAAGACCTATATATGATAAACAGGCATTTTTGAGCCCAGGCCAATGGCTATTTTAAACTAACAAGGACATGTTTGCATTAATGTTGCCACATATATAATTTTCCGAAAAAAATCAGTATAATAACATGTGTACTGTTTTCAACTACACTGATTGTTCTATAGGTAAAAGTGTGTGTTAGGTTATAAAAGAGAGACCTAGTGAAAAAAAGAAAAGAAAGAAAGACAGCACAAGAGCAAGAGGTAGAAAGAGTATATGGGTGGGGGTGGTGGTTTGTACAGGATTAGTTGCCTGGCTTGTAGTCACTTTTTCTCCCACAATCCATCCGTACTGCAGTCAGAGCTATTTCGGCGTCCTGGCAGATGACAAATAGGGCTTGTCAAAGGTGCTGCCACGATTCTCACCCTGCAACCTCGTACACCCACCTCACACCCTTCCCCCTGCATATCTAACCTGTACCTCAATCTGCCTCTAAACCCTTGCTGCAAACATCATGACACTCACCGTGTCCAAGACATAGTCACACAGCTGTTCCAGCTTGGCAACTGTTTAATCATATCTATAGTGAGCTGTGCTCTCTCTTTCTCTCTCTCTCTTTCTCTCTCTCTGTATGTGTGTGTGGCCATGTCAGCAGGGATGGATGGACGGTGTTGCTCTGATTGTAAACCACTGCAGGTTGTGTTGGTTGAGTGGCTCTGGGAGCAATGGGGTCTCAATCTTCCACTATAGGACCATGACCAATGAGCATGTGAACACATACACGCACACACAAACGCACACTTACTCACACATATACACCTGGGGTCTCAATCTTCCCTTAATAGACCTTTGACAGTGGCCTGCCTTGCAAGTGGTGCCCTGCACTGTAAAGACACCATTTGCAGACGCATGCAGCTCGCACGCCATCCATCCATCTCTCACTGACTTGCTGCTGTGAATCCTCAGATAATCTACTCTCGTCGCCTCACGCTGAACTCATCGCTCCTTCGGCAAGTGCTCTGCCTTCCCATCACAGTGCTACATTAAAAGGTTGGTTCAACACGTTCTCTCTGTTACCCCCCAAATAATCCGTCTGAGTTCTCTGCTTCTGGCCTGGTACAACAGATGTGAGAAGAATTTTGTTTGTGATGACACTAGCTCAGAATATATATCAAAATTAATGCCAATCCTGTCTTGATAAAGCAACATGGGTATTAGCAATGATGTGACCAGGTCATTTCATTTGATCCCTCATTTTATTAACAATTAAAACTGGGTGTTTATACAGTTATTCAGTTTTTAGTCTCACACTCTCTCATTTAATCCTTATCACACAGAATTTATGCATCAAAGTTAGAGTCAACGATTTGATACATTTCATTGAAATCAGTGAACATCTACTAATGTTCTGTTAGCTGGCCATTATCAGTCTATAGAATCAGTGTCCATGTTAGAATGAAATTAGGCTCAGTCAGAATTCATTCATATGACATGTCCCAACGCACTGGGAAACAAAGGTGCTGATATTTGTTGTGAAGAGCCACACTGGAAGCCTAGTGGAGTGAAAAGTCAGCCATCGATGGCTGGAATGCAAGACTGTGCATCCTATAAAGAAGTGTGATGAGAAACCTGAGCAGTCAGTGGACCAGACAGATTTTAAGAAAATCCCACAAAATATCATTTGAGTATAAAACAATAGCAAATATGTGACCCATCTGCACGAAATCAGTTGCATTGCGCCTTGAGCTATAGCTGAGATATAGCCCGAATTACATTAACACATGATAAAATATTGATTTTGGGTTTATTACTTAGATCGGCCCACTTAGTTGTTTTCTACATGTAGGTAAAATATAATATTACATTATATTATAATATCGCTGTCAAATACCATCAGCATGCATGAGCGGTAACACCAGAAAGAACCATGGAAATCACTTGTGCGCAGGTGCTGCGAGCAATGTGTCATTGCCAGCCAATCATGTCCCGTGATTTGCGTCATGTAGGAGCAACACACTGCTTTTGTTTACGCATAACAGCCAAAGGCCATGATTTTGTGCAGATGGGTCACATATATTCATTCCTAAAGTGTCAACTATCGCTGTTGTTTACAAAAGAGCTTCCTGGTTTCAACTTTGAGCTTCCTGCAGTTGTGAGAACACAGAGTTGACATTTACTCAGTTTTCATTTTTCCTCCAAATTAAATGGTTTAGATAATCTGAATTAAAACTGATGGACTATGTACAATATTGTCTCACTCATGGTGTTCCTTTTGTTGTAACAAACCACAGAGGGCCTTTATAAGTCACATTCAACAACAACATTCCAGTCATCTGCATTGTAAAGGGTTGGACTCAGAAATCTGACAGGAACCCAACAATCTGCATATCAGACCAATATATTTCAAGACCAAACTTTAAGACTTTGAGACCTCTAAATGCAACATGGGTTAACCAGCCTCTCAAAACAACATAGTGTTCTTTCCACATTTATCCTCTCTATGATATATCTTGGTCTGATCCTCTTCTGTTGGCCTAGCTGAGGAATCTACTCAAAACTCGTGACAAATCACCAATGCAGATCCTGCTTTTTCAACACGAATAGACGGATGTAGCATCACATAAGTAGACATAAGAGTGTCGAACAAGTCCCATCCCTAAGATGACTGAGCCTCGTTTAAGGAGTGTGGACTAGAAATTGACTAAAGTTCCAGGATCTGTCTATCCTCAGCCCTCTAACTGGGGCTACTGACAGGCCACTGCACTGCACCTCCAATCCTCCATCCTCTTAAGGGTACCCCGGAAGTCTGCCTCTCCTTACCTGACGGCTAATTCCAGAGAACTGCGGTCTCTGCCTGCCCCTCACTGGGACGACCCGATGGATAATAAATCTTATTATTGACAGTGCCTGTTCCCTCTGCCATCCCATGTTCCTGTCCCCTGGGGCTCATCCTCTGACTCCCACAGCTCCAGCACTCCTACAGAAGACAGCGGTGTCATGCTAACATCAGATTTAACAAGAGAGTTACCACAATTTAATAACCCACTGTAAGCCAACACGGTTATGATAATATGATCTCTGCATGTCTGACACCCACTGATACTTTCTGACAGACTACCCAGATGTCAACAGAGTTTGCTGCCCCACCCTGCCAACAGAGAACTGCAATTCCCTGGTCTGTAATACACTGCATCCTGTAACTTCATCGGAGGGCATCAGGCACTCCTAGAGTATGACCAGAATGTGAACTGTGCAGTATATGTTGCATGTGGATGAGTTTAACATGGAAATTGAGGATGAAGGAATGTGCCGATAGAGCATAAAATGTGCATACACTTCCATGTAAAACTCCCTTAATGCTAGAGCCTTCTCTATCTGTAATGTTTCAGAGTACCTCATTTTATAGGATGGTAGAAGGGGTCATTTGGTCCACATAAAACATCCGCCAACTGAGCCTTTCATTCCACAAGAAACACCGATAACCACATCAACTCTATACATCACAGATGTGTGGCACTTCATGACTCAAATGGTGGAAACACTTGCTACCGACTTATGATTCCTGATCTCTGATCCCAGTCTCTATTGGCTCATTATCATACTCAATATAGCTGTACTTGGTTGTTTCAAGATGTCCATTCTGTTGTACAGATGGCACGTGTTGGAACGAAAACTACTTTTTTCCCTATAAAAGAAAAAAAAAAGGACTGATAACATACTGATAACATATAATAAAATATCACATTTCATGTTAGTATAGCTTAGGCACAGGTTTAATCCATGTCATTTAATGCTACCATAGCAAAAAAAAACCAAAAAACATTTCAGCAACTGGTAGTGTTTTATTTTAACCTATCAAAAATAAACTAGTATAGGTATCTACGTTGGTAATTAAGTAACAGGACGTTACAGTACCAAAAAGGTCAAAGAATAGTACAAAAGAGTTTGTCCACCAGAGATTGGACAGGTTTGGTGCACTGGGCACCTTTACCTTTAAACAGTCATGTAATTGAACTTTAAGATTAAAAACAATGCTGAGCTTTAGGGATACTTTGAATGATTTAAGTTATACTTTGAACTGGCTTTGGAGAACCTGTGTTACTGTAAGTGTGATGACAGACAGATAATCTATTTATGTTATGTATATTGTGTTATATTAAAACACACACACGTGCACACAGGTGTATAACACTATTTCCGTACGATGGAGCTGCGATAGTCTTTTTAGAGAAATACTCGTGGGCTTCATTAGTGTGTATGTGGATGAAGTAGTGGGTTGACGCGAACTGACAGGCTGATGGAGCCACACACTGACACAGGAGGGCCACGGTGCGTGCCATCAGCAGATGCTGTCAGTCGCTGTGGTGGTGATGTCACCACAGAGGTGTATACAGGGGGAAGAGTGTGCTTTGGGAAGGAGAGAGGGTGGAGGAGTAGGGGGCTACTGGCTTGTGGCCTCGTCCATCATCGCAGTGGAGCCATCAGCTGTAACATATACCAGCTGACCCAGGGAACCTTAGGCTTATGGGGGGGGGGGTTCTTCCACTCAGCCAAATGCAAATACAAACACATGCTGGTGGGCTGTTGCTTAAAAAAACAAGAAATTCTAACTGCAAGATGATATGAGAGAAATTACAAGACTATGAAATAAAAGCAATATCTTAATACCTATAGACTTCTAATATATTACTGCTAACTTGGAGTCTACAAATATACATATTGGGGGCCATATGCAGTAGAACTAGCTATGTTTGAAAATCTACTTTTTACATTAGTGTATGTGCTAAACAAAAGAAATCATTCTGAATTACTAAGCTTTAAAGGTAGTGCTAAAAGTGATTTTAAGTTTTGGAAAGACTTCTCTAGCTCTTTCACCCTCTTTCTGGTCATCATACGCTATGGCTTTAACTTCCTTATTAACTCAGATAGCTAACAGGGCTATCAATCTTCTCAAGAAAGCAAAAGCAGATATTCCCCCAAATGTCCAATGCTACTTTTACAAACACATTTAAAGTTCATACAATGAGATATTTCTGGACACAGTTGGTTCAACATTTACATAAATAAAACTGCCTAATATTGACAAATGTAAGTTGAAATCAGGTCCTTCTGGATTAAAGAATACACATACTCCAGAGTAGCCATATGCTCCTGCAGCCATAAAGAACATCAATAACGCCACACAATGGATAAAAAAAGACATGAAATCCATGACCTCAGAATTTTCAATACTCTATGCAGTAAACACATTTTAGTCGTATCAAGGCTTCATAAACAGCTGTGAAAGGTTAGATGCATTTATAGACATTCTTTAATAAAAATGAGAGCTGCAAGTTTTCTTCAGTGTTATGTGTATTCAGTATTAGGTTTGGTTATTAAACCATGAATATATAGTCTTAAAAAAAACTATGTAACTCTTTTGAAAAGTAAAAAATAAAATAGACAATCTGAACACTGAGAGGTCAATGCTTAAGTATTTTTCCAAATGTTGAATAATATGCAAGGAGACTTGACAACATCCTTGATGAATAATTAAATGATAATAGCCCCTATGTGAGCTTTTCCAGAGTAGCCATATGCTCCTGTAGCCATAAAGAACATCAATAACGTAAATAAGACATGATGAAAACACACATTTCCTTTGAACTCAACCTTGACCCTGACCCCAACCCTGAAAGTCTTTAGTGGTGATCGGGACTCCGTCAGGTTGTGATTCACCTCAAATATTTCATGTGTGTCCCATGACGTTTGTGTCACACACACAGTGTCATGTTTGGTCAAAGGGATGACTGTGGCTGTCAATCATCATATCCCATTAGACGCATCCAGAGGAAGAGCCTGGGGCTTTGTCCACTTAAGGACTGCCATTATTACATATGTTATATGTGGATCTATTTGTGAGTATAGAGAGGGTGTGGGTATTTGTGAGAGATGGTAGGGGTAAGAGCATCTCATAAAACCTTTTTCAAGTGTGACTGGGGCACTTGAAGGTTAAGTGAGTGTATCCCTAAAGGGCAATACAAGATTCCTCCAGGGATGTGAACTTCTGCCCTGAACAATACACATCAAGACCCCCAAGCACATAAGCAGTGCTGGGGAGGCAAAAGACAGCAGAGTGAGTTACAGAACAGAAAGAGGGAAAAGATATGTGGACAAAGAAGTGGGTAACTAATGGGTCCAAGGATTTTTTTTTTCCTTGTTGTTTATCTGTTTTTGGATCTTCAGAGTGCAGTATTGACCATGACTTGAATGTCTTTATGAGATTTGAGAATGGAAAACCTCAAGTTGGTGACACTGAGCTCAAAAGCACTGCCAAACAGGTAGGACAAGAAATGGATTTCATTCTAGAGCTGCAACTAACAACTATTTTAATTAAACAATTCTGTTTTGGTCAATATGTCTGTGAAGATTCTCAGTCATCCAGGTCATGGTTTTTCTCGCAGATTAATCGTAGCAACTGAACTTGCTTGAGTTTCTTGAAGACGTTTCACCTCTCATCCAAAAGGCTTCATCAGTTCTAACTGACTAGTTGGGAGTTCCAGATACTTATACAAAAAATATATAGTTTTGGTCAATAAATTGCCAGATATTAGTGACAAAAACAGTCATTATGATTTTTGACAGATGAAAATCTGTCCAAAACATGTCCAGAAGATATTCAGGTTAGTATAAAACAAACACACAAAAAACAACAGCAACAAAAACTCAAATCTTTACATTTGATGTTGAAGTAAATTCTTAATTAATTTTCTTTTATTTATATTTTACTTGTTTATTGTCTTTTTAAAAAAGTTTTCTTTTAATTTCTATTTTTTACTTTTTGTACTATATTTTACTTACCTATGTCTTTCTAGAACCATTCCTTCATTCTCAATCTTTTAAATAAAAATGTTTTGATTCCCATTTTAACCTTTTCAGTATTTTAAACATCATATATCTTCTGCCACAAACAAACATATTTTTGGATATGTTTACATGCGGATGTATCTGTATGCACTACAATACAGCATCACAAATGACAGCTGATAAGAGACAGACCTTTATTACATTTTTTTAAAAGACAAAAATGAGGTATGCTTTCTAGCTCTACAGTGTGAGTCCTGGTCCTTTGTCTCAAACATAGGCTGTCTGAACTGTGTTACTGTTTTGTTTAGAGGTGTTGTTGTTACATCCAGGCATACTTTGTGCCTTGAATGTTTTGGCTGACAGCAGTCTTGTACTGAAATAAAGCAATATGGAGAAAGGAACCAGTGTGTGGACCTACATTATGCTGGTTTGACTCTGATTCATCATACTGAGTGATGGGTTACAGACACATGCAGGGCCCTGCAGTTTGTCAGTCACCACACACACAGGGAGCAGAGCACAGTGGCTCACTAGTATAGATTTAAAGCAAGACTGAGGTTCTGGTTGCAGATGCCAGCGCGGTGCGCATCCATCATGCTGCCGATTCTTTTGGGCCAGTGAATGATGGACCCCAGTCAGCTGGTCGGACACCAGCCCTCAACTTCTGTTTCAGCCACAGACTGAGAGACAAGGAGGTGATGTACAAGCCCGTTGGGAGACACACAAGCACCATGAATGTGTCAAAGTGTTAAGAGAGAAGGGGGGACAGAGCACAAGCTGAGGAGAATTTGGAAGGGTGGAGGGTCAGGGTGTCGAAAAGGAAACCTCAGAGGTGGGTGAACGGCACTGCCATAAGGTGTATTTACAGTGGGTGTTCTTTACACTCAACTGTTTCCACAGAGATGGTGGCACGCACGAACGCAGCGGCCCCTTCAGGAGACAGCGAGAGCAAAAGTTTTGAGAGTCTTGTCTATCCCAGACGTTCATTCCGCAAAACTTACAACCAAGAGACTGAACATCAGGGAAATGAATGTTGCTAAAATTGCAGCACTCTGTTGTGATTTGGACATACTACAACAACATGGAGTCTGATCGGAGACTACACCGGCAGTTACCTGAGAGAGAAGGAAGTGGAAGGAGGAAGAGAGTCGGGATCCATGCTAGGCTAAAGGCTAACCCCTCCAGACCGGCAGTCTGCTATGTCTGCTCCCTCAACAACAAGCTGGATTTTCAAGCTATGTTTGCTGAGAAGAAACCCACAGAGAGTGGAAAGACTGCTGTGTGTTTGCTTTCACAGAAACATGGCTCCATGACAACATCCCAGACGGCCATATAGCTGGAGGAGAGGACATCGTTCCAGGCGGACAGACAGACAGCTAGCTCTGAACTTTTCCAGAGTGGCTGCAAGAGCAGGACACTGAACATTGTCATGGACTCCTCACACCCTCTCCATAAACTGTTTGAACTGCTGACATCAGGAAAACGTTTCTGGAGCATTAAAGGAAGAACCTCCAGACTGATCAACAACCTGAAGAAACGCTCTCTCTTCTTGTTTTTACTACTGTTGTATGTACAGCAAAATGACAATAAACTTGATTTGATTTAGATTTTGAATGCAGACACATGTCTTTGAGTGGATAAAGGTTAGTCTTACATACAGCTGCACTTTCTAAGATTAGGCAACAAAAACACTAGGAACAGTTTGCTATATAACCGTCACACAGCCAGACCTTCAGCATCATTTGTTCGATCATTTCAACTGATAAAGAAAAAGCAGGAATAGAGATTTTACTCTAAATATGTTAAATGGCACTTTTCTGGACTTTTATTGCATGTGTGAAAACAAATAGAGGCCACTCTCTACATACTTACAAGTCTTTATGTTTAGTTCTTATTCTGATGAGAATGATTTATCTAAACACTGCTAATTGCCCATCCCATTTGGTTTGTTTGACAATGCTTTGTCTTTTTTATTGCACAACCACTTATTTCTTCTGTTTATTTTTGGTTATGGCTCGATCTGCAGTTAGACAAAAAATTTTTTTTAACTATTTGATTTTGCAAAGACAGTGTTTTTTCCTACATTGGCAATGCGCTTAATCATGTGTATATTGTGTTTTTTCTGTCCTTTTCAATGGCTTTTGTGTGTTTTCAAAGGATGCCTTTAAATTTATTGCTCTGATATTTACTTTAAGACCATGACCACTTATAATCAGACATGCTATGCTTTAGCCTTTCTTCCTTTAACTTTTTGCACAACGATGACATACCTCTACCTTAGAGAGCCATGGACAGTCTGACAACAGCATAAATATAAGACAGTGGCCTCCTTGTGTTGCTGTAAAGGGTTGCATGTCCAATAATACATAGAGTATAGATTTACAGATGACCCTGGGCAATGATGCTGATATTTGACCTTTGAGTCTCAGTGTAATGAAGAGGGCTTGCTGGAATAACTACAGAACTTGTGTCTGACGGTTCACTCTGGCTCCAGGCCATGATCAGCTCAGCACCAGGGGCTCAGCTTCTAACATGGCACCACATTACCAGGGTGAAAAGTGAGGGTTCAGGGGCTAAAGGTCAGAAGAGAGAAAGGGGAATGACAGCATGATGAGGAACAGTCAAGTCTGTTGTCGGCTTGGGCGCTAATTTGGTGAGTGCACAGGGCCAAGGGGCTTCCACTCTCCCCTTTCTGGTCCCATAGAGGATGAGCAGGTGCTCTGACAAAGACAGGCTTCACATAAACAAACTGCCCGGGTTTTCCACCTTTCTCTTCATCACAAACTCTTCTCTAGGTCACTTTCTGCTCATGCCAAGTTATCCTTTCTCAGGTACCATAGTAGACCATTTCTGCAGTTACTTAATGTAGTTTGCAATATCTACATGTGTGTCCTTAGTGCGATCTGCCCTTCTCATGTGCAACATCCTCGCCCACTCATGGCCCCCTCTTTCCATGGCGGCGTTCTGGGTACAGCTGCCAGGGCCTAATTGGTCCCTTTGGGCCACAGAAGAGCTGGCAGCAGCCCGCTAAATTGCTGATCACAACCAGGAGGAGCAGGCATCTGCTAGGAGCGGACACTGCTGCTGAACCACTGGCATAGTCCACTCATAAACACATACACACAGGCATATGTAGTAATAAAAGGTCCTTCAAAGTCACAGCAAATCTTTGCTTAACAGCTAAATGCATCAGTTCTGACCAAAGGTTTTCAACAATAATTCCCCAAGCTGTGTTAAGATACTTGACAATAAATGGGATAACAACAGTTTCAGTAAATCTACGTCTTCTCTTTCAGTTAAGAAAAATGCTTATTTAGGTTCAAGCAATAAATCAGTCAGTCTTTTGCCAACGTGAAAAATCACATTAAGCCTTGACTCAAATTCAAGGTGCATACTTTGAATCATGCGCCAATGTGGACCTTCTGTGTAGCTGAAGATTCAAGGTTTTAGAGTAACTAATATTAGAAAAAGATGGAACTGACTAAAATTGGGACAACGTTACAGGATTTTTCGTTTTTCTGTGGACATCACCATTGTGGTAATTCAATCCACACTTCTCCCTAACTGGTCATTATATGTACAAACTCATTAAAGCAAGAATGCAATGAAAGACAAGCTTTAATGTGAGACTGATAAGCAAGGAAATAGCAAATGGTAATCCTCTCTAAAATGGACCCAGGGTCATGAACCTCAAGTACACAAGCTAGAGAGGAGCTATGCTATTAGGTATCGCACATACAGATGCATATATAGGAGGGCAGCTGTAAACAGAAGGCAGTAATCTAATTAAAACAAGAGACAGAAAGACAATGAAAGCATGGAACCTCTTTACTTCACTATATGATCTGACTAGAGATGTTAGTGATTAATTGATTTGTTGCTTTCAATTATTTAACCAATCAAAAATATGTTAACTGATAAGGCAGAAAACAAAGGACATGCATGTCAGAAAATGTACAGTAGATTAGCTGCAGTTCCTGGTTGCGTCACCCGGTGGAGCCTTGTACTGTTTATTGAGATGAAACCTGAGATGAAACCATTTCAAGTGGTTAATTGATTATTGGTTGCTACCGAATATTAGTTAAGAAAACAGTGTAAAATTTGCATCCTAGAGCTGATCTTTTAGTTTAATCATAGTGATTTTAATGGGGAACAATGGCGTAAAGACACGAGCTATATAATGAGATATGTATTGCATTTCCATCATTTCTAGCATATTTTACAACTGTGCTCATCTGGACATCTGCTATGTCTTCATCTTTATCTCTTACATTTTTATTTTATCTTTTTTTTAATATACTGGACAAACAAAATTTTGGCTTGATGGGTGGGTTGGTTGTAAATACCCTGCAAATCAGCTCCACTTCATGTTTAGTGATGGAGAGAGTAACAATGGTAATAATCATAGGAGGGGAAACTAACATGTGGTGTTCTTTTTATCAGACTATCCTACTTTTCGCTTTCAAAATTAACTTTGTAGTTTGTATTATTAATGACGGCTATTTGGCAGCATTGGTCCAGCATTACTGTCATTGAACAAGACGATCAATGATATCAGTGTGTGTCTCTGCAGAGACAGAGTGAGGTATTTAACAACTAAGCCCCCCAAAGACAGACACAAATTACCCCCACACACCACAGGCATACACACACATACAGCGAGAGAAGCCCCCTGGACAGGAGACAAATTAACCACTTCCCACAGAGCAATACACAAGGGAACCGGGGACAGTAAATGGCAAATGATCAATACCGCCTTCTTAAGGAAAGCCCCCACAATATTAGCACCACACATAGATACATAGAGCATATCACAAGCGCATTTGCAAACACACATATATGTCCAAGGGACAGTACATCAATCCTCTGTATAAACGTAACATTTTAAGAACAAATGATGCTCCTCTGCAACTAAGCAGGTCTTTGTGGTTGTGATGCTCTTGTCTCAGTTAGACAAGTGGCTTTCTTTGTCCAACTCTGTTTTTTTATTTTTTTATTTTTATACTCCTCTTTAACTCTGAAGCTACAATGACAGGAGACAAACTAGCTATTTCCCCCAGAGCAACTCACCGGGGACAGCAGAAAATGAACTGCCCTGGATCAATACTGTACTCTCTCACACAGTCACTCTGCTCTCCTTCACAGACACACAGTAAAGACTGGCCCCCCGCAAAAAAAAGACACTTTCAGTTTTAATTTGATTTCAGAAATGGATGTAAGAATGGCCGTGTTTCCATGCGCTGGCTTGCTTAAGTGAAAACTAAAAAGGGGGAGTGTGTTCAGTCATCTTATGCTACAAGTGGCAATTCTGGAGACTAATAAAGACCTAAGTACACATTGTAGAAATGTTTCTCTATGTTTACATTCATGATGCAGCTCAGCAATTTGTCATACTCTGGTTAAGGTCAACCTGCTTACATGCAGCTTTAATATACCGCAACTCAATATCCGCCTTCATGAATAAACCAATTTACCAGGAGTAACAGCCCACAAATAGGAAAATCCACCTACAGAAGTATTTCCGTATTAGAGTCATTTAAGTATTTAGAGCCATTTTTTTTTTTAAAAAGTCATCTTTGAGCAGGCTGACTTTACCACACTGAGTGCTTCATCCTAACATGCTTTTCTTCACACAGATAATATGCAGTTATGTATTCATCTTGCCTGTCCATATGTGATATACAATACTGTCAAGATTCTAAGCCATATAAAATGTTTAGTGTTGCCTATTGCTTTTCTGTGTTTACTATAGTATACAGTACCGTGTTAAAGTTTTAAGCACTTCAGATTTAGATTCACATCCATCACATCCTCAGGAGGGCATCTTATCAGTCTCAAAACATTCTGCTACAGGACAACAGCCCCAGACATGCAGTCACAATCATGGAGAACTGTCTTCAGTGACAAAAACAACTCAGAATCTTGAAACAGATGCTATAGCCTTCACTACACTGGGATCTTGGCATCAGTCAGTCTAAGATTTAATGATCAGATAGCAAAACCTGTGACAGAATAAAGCGAATAGAACTGTGGCAAGTTCTCCAGGATGTGGGTGCCCATTCACGTGGGAGAGAATTTAATTATATTTTTTAAAAACATTGTGCAAGAGTATCTATAGTCATGAACATTTCACACACTAATTATTCAATTCATTTGAGTTCAATTCAAAGGCAGTTGTACACTGAATGGTAGGAACAACAAATATACTCTGCAACAAACACTACAATGGGAAAGTCTAAGGTACAAATGTAATCATTATAATGTTAAAACTACAATGAAAAAACCTATATTTGCATAAATCAATTACTAAAAAAAGGACAAAGGAATTATCTCATCTTATTACACAATACAAAAAGAAAGAAACAATGTTGCATAAAGAGTGGCCAGTCACTATTGAACACTTTTGTTAGTCATTGATGAAGTGTCTATTGTTGGTACATACTGCTGCGTTTAATTGCTATCATTTTATTGTCCAGGCCTAGCATGACATTAGTTGATAAATAAAAACTATTCAATCTATTATTTTTTCAAAACATTCTTCCTTGTACGCCTAAAATCATTGTACAGTCTGTACTGTCACTTACAATTGCCGGCACTACAGTCTTGTCTGTTGTTGTAATATTCAAATTCACTCAGCTCTGCATGCCTGCCAAATACATTATGCTTTATATATGTGCCTTTAAAGCCGTTTGTCGTTTGATTTTACTATATGACTACTGTATTTTTTTATGTCCAAACTTCAGGACTGCAACTGATACAAGAGTTAAAAATTTAGTAGTTAGAGCCATTTTTCATACATGTATAGCTGTGGCTTAGTGCAACTGCGAACTCAAATCTACTTTCCAGTTAGGAGCAAATGAGTTGTCTCTGCATTTTTCAAATATCAAATCATGAGTGTGACAAAACAAAGAGTGAAACTGTGCTTACCTAAAGTTTAGAATCAAATTTCTAATCAAATCTAAGCTTTTCTAATGAGATAGGTACAAAGTTATATCTCATTTGTCAGTGGACAATTCAGAAAACAGACCAAGTATGTCAATTAAATATTATTGCGGTAAACAGAAACAGCAGAAAGGTATTAACACGGTTTTAAGCGATGCCAAAAAAAAAAAAAAAAACTTTCCAAAAACCTAATAATGCCCCAAGTGGTTTTATTTTATTTGCCAAAACCAAAGCACATTTCTGGAAATCTGTGCATATATAAGCACCAAACAAACCTTATTGTGGTAAAGTGACAGGTTGCAGTTCTACCTTGAGCATAGCACTAGTTCATCAGCTGCTCAACATGCTGAGCTAGCAGTACACAGTCTATGTGCAGAACCCCCTCTGCAGCACACTGGCAGGAATGCACAAGAAGGACCTGCTGGTGCACGTGTGCATGCACATGGGGGTGTGTTTAAGTGTGTATGCTAAAGTTTCCGTGTGAGAATCCCGAATCTGGCTGTACACCCTGACCTACTCACAGGTGAGTATAAATAGTACTGAACCCCAATTCTACATCTCCCTGCCAAGTCTGTGCTGGCCCAAAAAGTCATGACAGAATCAACACCAGCAGTTGCCTCTGACCAATGAGTGCTGCCTGCTGCAGTCTACAGCCAGTGACTATGGGACCACAGTCACACCATTATCACTGCCAGCAGACTCCAACTACTGGTGATAACCAACCAGAAGCCAGGATTTAAATTAGGGGGAAGAACGACAAATTATCAACACATCATTAAATGACTAAATTTACAGATATTAATCTATGCTTTTACTCTTGTTCAGCTATGTAGTGGTGAAATGGATACTTGATCACAGTGAATCAGAAACCAATCAACTGTCATTCAGCAACAGCTTCTATTAGAGATTTATTATTTACATCAGGGCAGGACAATAAAGCAATGTCAACTGACACAAAGAGGTTCCTCGATAAAAATGATCAACTGATGAGTAATTTACAATATAAGTAAGAGTTCTATTTGGGTCAGCTCTCATCTGCGTAATCACTCTGTCAAGCTACAGCAACAAGGTTATGTGCCGGAAACCTGTAGGGCTAAAACGTGGTAAGAAAACATGCACACGCACACACACGCACACATACACACACACGCGCACGCACACACACACACACATACACGCACACATCATTGAAAATGGAAAAAAAAAAACATGACTGTCAAAATTGTTTGGAAAAAAAATTAGAACTCAATTAATTTTTTCACAATTGTCCACCATACATTTAATAATATTATGTAAAATGAATACAGCTATTAGTGCCTGTGTACTGTGTGTGGTATTAATTCTTATTCTCTTATTCTCTTCTCTTGCTATTACTTTGTTGAGATGTAAATGTTACATCCTGTTCGCTACAGAAAGAATCAAGATATTGATTCAAAACTAAATTTAGTGGTAGCAGTTTCCA
This sequence comes from Stegastes partitus, assembly GCF_000690725.1. Classification (NCBI taxonomy): domain Eukaryota; kingdom Metazoa; phylum Chordata; class Actinopteri; family Pomacentridae; genus Stegastes; species Stegastes partitus. The sequence continues at coordinate 384,251 of NW_007577976.1, forward strand.
ACCATACTAAACCTTGTTTACTTCCTCACTAACAGTACTAAATGCACATTGTGGCAAGCCCTAGTGTACACATTTCAAATTATGTCACATCATTTTTTGGTTTATGTCATTGTAAATTGATTAACTTCAGACACTTGCTTCCACAAGTCTTTTGAAGGCAATGTTTTGGATAATGTGAAATTGTGAGGGCCTTTTTTTTTTTATTTTTTATTTTTTTTTACAGTGTTCTCACATTTTACAATATTTAAAAAAATATTTATACCACACTATAAAACCTTTTAAAGTAATTCACATTAAGATGTACTCACAAGCCCTACAGCTATGCAAATATCTCAAACGTGTACTACTTTTGATGCCAAGAGGGGCAGTTGCTTCCGTTAAAAATGGTGAATAAAAGGAATTACAGGGCAACAGCATAAACATTGCTGTGCTGAATAGAAAACAGTATCTTCCAAAAAAAAATTAGAAATAAGAAAGGAAGAAAATCATAGTAGGAAAACTAATGTCATAACTGATATCTGTGACTTCTTGAACATTTAAAATTTTCCATTCCACCAGAATGGGGCGTCAAAGTGTTGAGCCCCAATTACAACACCAAACATCAACAAATCTTTTGTTGTTGTTTTGGCCTATAGTACCAGTTATAAATATCACAACCACAGCTCATCGTCTGAGTTCTCCACCTGTTACTGCTGTCTCCCCTGCTGCTCTCTGTGCCAATCCTGCTGGCATGGTAGCTGCAGGAAACTGCAGCTTCCAGGGCTGAAGTTGCCATACTAAAATGGTTACACCTCCACTGCTACAAATGCCCCCACCACCAATGCCACCTTACTGACAGTTACGTCAAAGCCACAGAGCTACTCGAAATCAGAAGAGCTGCTTCAACTGAGTGAACAGGACAAAGTGAACTACTTAACAGTGCAATCAACTTACATGCAACAGTGACACACAGATAAACACAAATACATTTCCCCCAACCACACACCGAGCTGAAGACTCAATTACTCTGCTTCTGTTCAGAGAAAATCTCACTAATTAAATAGGTTAAGCATTAATTATTCAACCAGAGAAGGAGAGGGACTCTTGACGAGGGCGGCAGGCACTGAAGGAGCATGGGAAGGGGGTGAAGGAGGGGGGTGCAGTATTCGTCTCAGGCTATAAAACAATCCACACCAACCGCGGCTAATCAATACAGCCCTGCTGGAATTAGCAGTTATCTTAAAGCCCTTTAACATGAGCGTGCTGACTGACAAACACAAACAATCATCCATTATTAAAAACCAAAACACAATCCCGCTGGGGGGGATGAAAAAAACTCCTGGTATGGCTGATGTGTCAGTGGTAGTAGAGTGAGGGGGTGGGAGGATGAATGAAGGGACACTGAAGTGAATTTCAGGATTAAGGGGGGAAAAAAACAGATGAATAAAAGGGAAAAAGAATTTTAAAAAAGTTCAAGGATAATTCTGCTATTGTAGCTTTCGGCAATCAGTCACCAAAGTTATGTATAACATCTGAAACACAGCCCAGAACAAACCAAACTGACTTAGTGGCAGCTTCTTAGCTGTGAGGACTTTTCATTATTTATCCATTCATTTATTGTCATACGTGATGGCAAAGCAAATTTCTTCTGTTTGTTGTTCAAAGAAAATGAGCTACCCGTTGCCAAAAACTGGTTTGACAGGGCTCAACGTTAAGGCTTGTCCGAGACAATTGTATTAGTAGTTGTGCATGCCATATAGTTCTATACACATTTTACAACATGATAATGTTAACTAAGCACGAACCTAGAGAACTGACACATGGGCTCACTGAATCAATAACATTGTAGGTGTACTACTATTCTGCACCTCAGTCCACCTATTCTAGAATTGATTATTTCTTCATGTTCAAAAAAGACCGGTCTAGAATTCAGTCATGTGATATAGCAACAATTGATATATCTGACCACTCACCAATAAAAATTACAATTAATATAAATGATAATCCAAAATCAACATTGTGGAAATTTAACTCAAATATAGTAAATAATGCCCAGGTAAAGGAAGAATTAGAAAAGGAGATAGAAATGTACTTTAAAGAGAATGATAATGGGGAAGGCCCAGACATGATTCATCCAGACAGCCTTAGAAGGACTTTACATATTATGTGGAATATACATGAAAATGAGACACAAGCGATGCTTAAGGGATTGGATGCAGAGAAGGCATTTGATTCAGTCAGACGGACCTTTCTGTATAAGGTATTGGATAAGTTTGGCTCTCACAAAACCCTTATTCAGGCTTTTCAAGCAGTATATAATACTCCTACTGCAAGAATTAAAATCAATGGCAGCCTCTCAAAACCCTTTACATTAGAACGCACATGCAGGCAGGGGTGTCCCTGTTCACCCCTTCTCTTCGCCCTTTTTATTGAGCCTCTCAGTTAATTTATTAGACAAACTAAAGAAATTACTGGAGTAAATATAGTAGGAGAGGAGCACAAATTATCATTATTTGCAGATGAGGTATTAATTTTTTTTGACCCGACCCTTAGGGTCCCTACCAGCACTAATGTCGTCTCTGGAAAAAATTTGGTCAATTATCAGGCTACAAGTTAAATGTTCAAAAAACCCAGATTTTGACCCTCAACTTTGATCCACCAAAGCAGCTTCTAAATAAATATGGTCTGAGATGTGACACAAAGTCAATGAAGTACTTAGGAGTTAACCTCACTCAAGATGTTACAAAATTATTTGAAGCTAGCTATGTCCCTCTAAACTTGAAATTAAAATCAGACATTTCCAGATGGAACTTCCTACCCTTCCTTAATCTAACTTCAAGGATTGACTTAATTAAAATGGTTCCTCTGCCTTGCCTATTATATCTTTTCCAGACGCTACCAATTGAAATAAATGATCAGCAATTCATTGAATGGGATAAGTTGATTTCCCGTTACATTTGGATGGGTAAGAAACCAAGAATAAGATACAAAACAATGCAGATATCAAAAGAGAAAGAGGGTATGGCATTGCCAGTTTTAAGGGATTACTATTATGCAGCACAACTAAGATCACTGGTGTGTCTTTATGATCCACAATTTAGGGCAAGGTGGAAGGAAATAGAGGAGGCAGAACCTACAGGACCACCACTACAAGCTACAATAGCGGATAGTAAATTAATAAATAACCTTAATGATAAAGACAACTCTTGGATAAAAATAACTCTAAAAATATGGCAGAAAATAGCCAAAAACCATAATCTGAAGGGTGCAGAGAAGATATTGCGCTGGTGTGCGTATGCCGCAGATTTTATGCCAAACAGGACAGACGTTAGATTTAAAATATGGAGGAGTACAGGGGTAACTTCTTACTGTTGTTTCATACAGAAGGGCGTTGTAAAAAGATTTGAAGTGTGCGAGAAGGAATATGAATTGGAGAAGATTTCTTTAGGTATTTACAGATATGACATCGACCAAATGAGATCATGGCTGAGGGATCAGAGAAATTGGGCAGTGACATACTAAATGTTTTTGTGACAGCCTATGTATCTGGGTGTGGACGTGGAATAATATCCAGATTATACAAAAGCTTTCATGTCTCCTCAAACCCAAACACTCAACATGTTAAAAGTAAATTAAACACAAACGTAAAGTAAATGTTTGGAAACTGTATTTCACATAATTATTCCATTCACTGTTTTCACACTGTATTTGGGAGCTGCAGTACTGCACAGTCAGTCTGCAGCAGACAAACACTTAATGAGAATACTAATTGTGGGAGGGAAGAAGGTCTTGACTAAGAAGTGGTTACAACCAGATGCTCCAACACTAGATGACTGGCATAAAATTATACATGACATTTACATTATGGAAAGACTGACGTTCTCTATAAAGACAAAATCAGAGAAATTTGTGAGATGGTGGACAAAATGGGTCGGGTATATGGATCCATGGAGACCAGACCTACTTTCATCACCCTTCTGTAAAATACCGATTGTACAGGATTACCAAATAGGTTGTGGTGTGAGTGTATCCTTATGAGTAGATGAGTGAGAGTGACAGCCTCTGGTTTTTCAGATCAGGAATGCATACATTTGCTTAATATGTAATAGAAAATGAAAGGGAGAGCAGTAGCTGAAATGTCCATATTATCGAAACGTGTCTTAGACTATTGGGTGATATTGTATATGGTATACATGTAAATATAGATGTGTGTTACATATTTGAATGATTTCAACTTGGTATGTATGCTGGACTATGTATGAGCTCCCTGATAAAAATAAAATAATTTAAAAAAAAAAATTAAATAAAAAAAAACAAAAATGACAGAGGTTGACAACATCAGTCATCACTGAGCTGGCTTAGCTGAAGAATTTACTCCACATTTGCTCCTAACATTTAAGGGACATTTGTAGGGAGGTAACGGTGGGCTCAGAAAGCCTACCCTTTGCATGCAAGCAGGGAGGTCAGGGACATAAGGGAAAGCTGAGGCACTGAGCTTAGAGATTTGAATGCCAATCATGGCAGAAGCCATGCGGTCAAATACCCGAGGGGCCCCGAGAGACAGGAGAAAACTTAACTTTCCCCATGGGAGGGACAAAGATTCAAAGCAGAGAAACGAAAGGAGAAAACAAGTGGTGACCTGGAGAGTAGGGGAGGTACTTAGATGGATGGGAAAGGAGCATTAGGGTGGGGGAGATAGTAGGGGGTCAGTGAATAACTCACTAAGACCAGAATAGACTTGGGGGGTTCGGATGTCCGGGCCGGTATGACTGAAATGGAAAGTTGGAAAGCCTGGAAAAAAAAAAAAGTCAAGATGATAAGGGGTCTGGTTTCTCTTCAGCCTGGGGCCTCGACCTGAAGCCTGGCTCTGAGACTTGGATAGAGAGCCAGGTGGAGCACGCAAGTTTGAAGAGGGCACAAGATTCAAACAAGGACAGAGATGGAGAGATGGAGAAAAACAGAAAATCCATCCATCCGTCCATCCATTATCTATACACCGCTTAATCCTCACTGGGGTCACGGAGGGGCTGGAGCCTATCCCAGCTGAGTTAGGGCGAAGGCAGGGGACACCCTGGACAGGTCGCTAGTCTATCACAGGGCCACACTTAGAGACAGACAACCAAGCACACTCACATTCATACCAACGGACAATTTAGAATCACCAATTAACCTTTTGGACCTTGTGGGAGGAAGCCAAAGAACCCAGAGAGAACCCACGCTGCACGGGGAGAACATGCAAACTCCACGCAGAAAGATCCCAGTGCCCCCACGAGATGCGAACCAGTGACTTTCTAGCTGCGAGGCAACAGTGCTACCAACTGTGCCAACTTGCAGCCCACAAACAGAAAGTCTGAGATAAAAAAAAGCTTAGAGCTGAGTAGTAAGGTAGAAGGGATGGTCAGTTCACTTGAGCATAGGAATGTGGGTCTTGGCCCCTACTTGGCACTACCAGCCTACCAACACATGTAGCCAAGCCATCAATTAGGACAATACATTTAATCCTTGTGGACACAGAGCGAGCCGAGAAATAGAAGGAGGGTGTGGGTTAGCAATTACAGAATGTGACTGCAGTAGATAAGAAAAAGGGATAGTGTTAAGAAGGAAAGATGAAAGCACTCCAAATGGCCTGCCCATGTGCATACAGTCAGGTCCATAAATATTTGGACATTGACACAATTTTCAGCATTTCGGCACTGTACACCCCCAAAATGGATTTGAAATGAAACAATCAAGATGTGCTTTAAGTGCAGACTTTCAGCTGTAATTTGATGGTATTTACATCCACAGGTGAACAGTGTAGGAATTAAAACTAATTTTACATGTGCCCTCCACCTTTTTAAGGGACCAAAGGTAATTGGACTAATTAACACAATCATAAATCAAATTGGCTCAGTTGTTAGCACCGTCGCCTCACAGCAAAAGATCCCCAGTTTGCGTCCCAGTTAGGATGCCTGGGATCTTTGTGTGAAGTTTACATGTTCTCTCTGTGCAGTGTGGGTTCTCCGGTTTTCTCCCACAGTCCAAAAACATGCTGAGGTTAATTAGTGATTCCAAATTGTCTACAGGTATGAATGTGAATGTTTGTCTCTCTATGGAGCCCTGCAATAGACTGGTGACCTGTCCAGGGTGTCCCCTGCCTTCGCCCTGACTCAGCTGGGATAGACTCCACCCCCCCGCAACCCCAGTGAGAATTAAGTGGTCTATAGAGAATAGATGGGTGGATAAATCAAATTGTCACTTTCAATATTTGGTAGAAAATCTTTTGCAGTCAAGGATAGCCTGAAGTCCCAAACCCATAGACATCAGCAGAAGCTGGGTTTCGTCCCTGGTGATGCTAGTTCCTGCTTGTTTTTGGGGCACTTTCCCTTCAGTTATGTCTTCAGCAAGTGAAATGCATGTTCAACTAGATTCAGGTTTGTTGATTGACCTCGCTACTGCAGAACATTCCACTTATTTGCCTTAAAAAACTGTTTGGTTGCTCTCGCAGTATGCTTCAGGTCATCTACATCTATCCATCTACAACACAAAGCACCATCCAATGAGTTCTGAAGCATTTAGCTGAATATTAGCAGATAATATTGCCTGAAAGACTTCAGAATTCATCCCGCTGCTTTTGTCAGCAGTCACATCATCAATAAATATAAGAGACCCAGTTCAAGTGGCAACAATGCATTCCCATGCCATTACACCAACACCACCATGCTTTACCAACACGGTGGTATGCTTTGGATCTTGAGCAGCTCCTTCCCTTCTCCGTAATCTTGTCTTCCAATCATTCTGGTACAAGTTGATCTTTGTCTCATCTGACCAAGGGATGTTGTTCCAGAACTGCATAGGCTCTTTTAGATGTGTTTTTCTAATCTAATCCTTCCTGTTTTTAGGCTCACCAATGGTTTATAACATGTGATGAACCCTCTGTATTCACTGTGGTCAAGTCTTGTCTTAATTGTCGACTTTGGCACAGATACGCCTACCTCCTGGAGAGTATTCTTTATCTGGCCAACTGTTGTGAAGGGGTTTTTCTTGACCAGGGAAAGGATTCTTCTGTGTTCCACTACACTTGTTTTTCATGGTCTTCCAGGTCTTTTGGAATTGTTAAGCTCACCAGTTTGTGCTTTCTTTTTAAGAGAGAAACCAAATTCCAAATGCAAATACACACTTGAAATTAACTCTAGACCTTTTATCTGCTTCTTGTAAATGAAATAATGAGGGAAAAAACACACCTGGCCATGGAACAGCTGAACAGCCAATTGTCCAATTACTTTTGGCCCCTTAAAAATGTGGAGGGTACATATAAAATGTGTTGTAATTCCTACACTGTTCACCTGATTTGGATGTAAATACCCTCAAATTAAATCTAAAAGTCTGCACTTACAGCACATTTTTACTGTTTCATTTCAAATCCATTGTGGTGGTGTACAGAGCCGAAATGCTGAAAATTGTGTCAATGTCTAAATATTTATGGACCTGACTGTATGTATGGTCATTGTGATCAGTGCAGTGATGGCAAAATGTAAATGTAAAAATTTCCTTCCTGAAGATCCGCGACACTTAATAGCCCAGACTGACAAACACAGTCACACTAAAGATTCAATTCAATATTTCAGTGACAAATACAACATCAAAATAAACACTTTGTCTGAAATAAATGTCTGCCATATTGTAAAGAGTAAGACTGAAACTGTCAAAAATGTACTTAACAATCAGAACACTAATTAATCAGTGTCTAGAACTCTGACTGTGTGAAGCATGTGTACCCACGTGTGTGTGTGTGCGCGTGTGTGTGTGTGCGTGTGTGTGTGGGGGGGGGGGGGACATAATTAACATGCCAAACGCTCTTCACACTCTTTGCTCATCTTCCCACGTAAACGGTAAACCCCCAATGATTATTATGGCAACACGTCAGTATGTGCAGACATATGGAGGAGAGCTGGGCCAGATAGTGTTACTGTCATAGGGTCGGGGGACAGCAGGGTGAGGGGCTGGGCAGCTATACCGGCACCCGCTCCAACTGACAAAAGGTGAAGATTTATGGGGGAGCTCCTAACAGCCCCTGACTTTCCCCTATCTTGATGCCAGAACAAACACCTTTATGTAACACAACAAGACCCGTTATTACACAGGCCTAACACACACTCTTTAGTTGAAGAATAAGCTGAAGAATGAATGGCCATGTGTCTAAAATGGTGAGTGGTAAAAGTCTGTTCCACTGCTTTGTGTGTGTGTGTGTGTGTGTGTGTGTGTGTTTTGAACACAGTTACTAGAAACCAAACTTTACATAACTGTAGACTATTCTACAAACTATACTGCAGTGCCTCTGTTGTTTAAAAATATTTTTCTCTGCCTTTCAACCAGATATTCGTGGGCATTCATTTTAATACTTTAGGAAAAACACACTGTACACTTGTTATCAATCACAGTGAAGTTTGCATTTATTCATCAGTCAAGGTGAGAGCCAGGGCTAATGAACAAATGTTTGTCTGTCTGTCAGCAGGATTATGCAAAAGCTACCAAGCTGAATTTCACAACCCTTAGTAGCACTGTGGAGCATGAGAAAAGGAAGAGCCCACCAAATTTTGTTGAAGATCTGGATCACTTTATTTCAAACTGTGAGACAGGGCAATGGCCTTAGCGGAGGATGTGCTATCTGAGTAAAAACAAAAATGTCAGACTGCAAGTGATTACTTCAGCCAAATAAATACACACCCCAGACTGCAGGCAGGATGTCAACACAGTAGACATTATGAGGTACTGTAAACTGAACAGTTATTATCAGCAGGATTCAAATTTTATACTATTATAGTGAAAGACGGCAACAACTCTTGCCCCAGCCAAGCCATTTACCAACAAGTGACACCTGTACTGCCTGCCATGTGTTCTCAAATAATTAGTAGGCCTCTGCCTGTGTCCTGTTAGGTTTCTGATTTATTCAGACAGCCTGACACATGTGCCACCCCTCTAGATACCAAGAAAACATTTACCTCCTTAACTGGGAAGGAGGATAAAGTTTCCTGACTCGATAGTATTGATTACACATTTCAACACATGTCGCTCACCCCCTCCCCATGTAGGATAAAAACACATGATGGCACACAGCACTTTGAACTCATCTTAGAGGTCAGTCTCAAAACAATCATACAAAAGTATGAGCAAAAAAAAAGTAATACAGACTCAGTGACAAGAATAAAACACTGAAATAATGTACATGGTAAACCACAACTAACGTTACCCAGTCAGTTGACCAGATTAAGCAAAGGGCTACAAGTATTTACTACTTCTTGTGTGTCTTCAGGAAGGCTTGTGAGATCTGCCAGCATGCTGAACTCAAATGAGGCCCAATTTTAATTATGGACAGTTGACAGTTTGATGAGAGGAGGGGCCTGACAACACAGTTGGAGAGGAGTTACTCATGTATTCATACTGTAGATACAGTGGTCAGATCATTGGCATGCACAGCTCCCTGGGTCCTTCGAGGTTAATCAAAATGCCAAATGTTACTGTGCAGCATGGCAGACGGCTATACTGAGCATATCCTGCACAAGACACCATCTTACATGGGAAACTGAATCATTCATGCAACTGAATAGTCATACTATTTATATATAAGCACAAAGATAAACACATGCAGAGGTTCATGCTACTTCTTCCTTCTAAATCGGTGAACAGAAAATAAATATATGTATATTTCTTCAATCTTCATCTTTTACTTGGACTTTAATTTAGAATAATGCTTTAGAAGTAAAGGGTATGAAATTTGCAAGGCTGTGTGTGGTCTTCCTCTCACAGAAAGGAAATACAAATTTAATATTGGAGGCATTATGTTTTGTTTACTATCCATTTTTGTCTGCAACAACAACAGCAGTTAGTGCTTAAATCATTATGGCAGTACTACAATTCTGGATGTGAGGTTTGCTCGTGTGTGTGTGGGCGCACATGTCTTGTAGAGCATGTGTGTGAGAGACAAATGGTGACAAATATAAAGAGAAAGGAAGAGAGAGAAACTCACAGGCACTTCAAGACAGACAGAGTTAGAAGACAGAGATCCACCTGTTTGACACAGAGAGCCTGAGAAACTGCAGAGGAATGAGCAGAATGTCCGTGTGTGTGTTTGTGTGTGCGATAGGTTAAGGTCCATACGGTGCAAGTGTGTGTGTTTCAACCAACTGATAATACTATGGGAGCATTGGGGAATGGCATTTAGAGAAGGGTATGTAGAAAAGCAGCTGATGGGAGGATCATACACGCCAACACTCACACACATACACACAAGCGTGCACACTAGCAAAACAACTATTAAAGTCATTTGACCAATAAAAAGTTCAGGGAATGATCAGCATACAAATACATGAGTGACGCTGCCAGTATGCACATACCAAAACCGAGCTATGTGGTCTGTGAGGTCCAAACAAACAGTAAGCATCAGTCCTCCATAAGCTCATCTTTGTGCGTGTTTATGTAATGTTGTGTGTGTAAAGGTGGGAGAGTGAGTCAGTGAGAAGAAACCACAGGACAAGTGGCCACAGTGTGAAGGAAAAGTGGGAGAAACTGGAGCAAGTGTGAATCAGAGAGTGATACAAATAAACAAACTAAAATAAACAAATGTGTGTTGTGCCATGCTGAAGTCAAAAATGGACAGACGGAGCAGTTGCACATGTGACAATGCCTGAAAAATGTATTGGCGGCTATACTTGTGTGATTGTGTTGCAGCAGCTAAAGGAAACCTCTTTACCCTTAAAGTGTAACATGCTTAAAGAAAAAGAAAACCCAAAATACGATAGCAGGTTTGAAAGGTATGTTATCGTCTATAACTGTAATAACAGAAAGAACTGTCAGACTGTCAACTGGTCTTTCAACTACTTATGTGTGACTTGCGGGGTCCTGACAGGAAAAATACCCAAACAGCCAAACACAGGCTGAGAAGGCTTTTTGAAGAAAAAAAAAAGAAACATTTCAGGTGAACGGCAGGCTGTCTTTACACAGAGCAGAGAGGAGACAACAAGAGAGACTGGGAGGGAAAAAAACAACATACTGGATTAGTTAAACTAATTCTGGGGAGAAAGGTAATAAAACAGTTATGACATTTGGAGCCCCAGTTTAGTTTTTTTCTTCAATATCATAACACTTGTTGGCATTTGGGATATTCTGGGGTAATTTCATTTTTTGTTAAATAAATAATGAAAGAACTTCCACTTATTCATTTTAACCAGTAGGCAAAAAGGATCAATCATTTTACTCATATTTCATATTACTCAAATTTCAAATAAAACAAAAGAGTAAAGCAGTAGTGAACATAACTTGTGTTCATCACTAAAATATAAGACAAGTGTCAAAATCTAAAATCCTACACATTATTCATTAGGTGCTTTTGCTACTTTCTGTTAGAAAAACAATTATATACACTCCATAGCATAGCTCTAACAAATGTGTTAATTTGCATTCTGCATGGACTGATTTATTTATTTATTGTACATGGAGGACAGCTATCTCAACTTTCTTCTGCAGAATTTAATTATTTTGTTGAGAGTACTGCAACCTCACTGCTAACCACTCTCGACAGTGTTGCCTCTGTAAAGACAGGCTCCTTGATAGAATTCACAAATGTGCACTTTAAGTCTGCTGGGAGGACTCTGTTCAGTACATGTACAGTAGATTGCATCTACTTATTTTCGCAGACACACTACTGCTGTCATAGACTAGTTGATGCACAGACACAAAATTTGAGCGCCACGCGAATGGGTCCACGCTCACTGTCGTGAACTTAGGTGGATGAAGCAACTTATGTCACGCAGATCTTCGCATACATGTAAAGTGTAAAACTGGCCTTCGGCTGCTTCTCTCTGATAGTTTCCTCTGGGCTAGTGTCAATGATTGCTTCATCTTAACCATCATGTCTTTCTGATCTCTTCCTGACTGAACTGCTCAGGAATGTGTTTCCTCTAATCGACACTTCTGTCTTACATCTGATCAAGCTCACTTTACTGACAGGCTTTTAACATCGCTGTCATCAAACAACTACTCAAAAAGCCTACTCTTGATTCAGGTGTTTTAGCCAACGACAGACCAATATTCAGCCTCCCCTTTATTTCTAAAATACTTAAAGAGGCTATTGCAAATCAATTATCTGACCAGCTACACTAAAATGATGTGTTTAAAGACTTTTAGTCAGGATTTAGAGTACATCTTAGCACAGAAACTACACTAGTGAAAGTACTACTGCTGCTTGATCTCAGTGCTGCATTTGACACTAGAGATCACAGATCTTTATATTTAAGAGACTGGAACATCAGAATGTCAGATTCAAAGGAACCATATAGATTCCACATGGGTTATCATGCACACTAGAATAAGTCATGGAGTTCCACAAGGTTCCGTATCAGGACTGATACTATTTATGTTATACATGTTGCCCTTAGAAATATTATTAGGAAGCACTGCATAATTTCTAACTGCACTGCAGATGGTACCCAGATATATTTACCAAAGAAGCCAGATGAAATAAATGTGTTCGCCAAACTTCAAGCATGGACGACTTGCTAATTAACTCTCAACAGCTGAGTAGACTAATAGACCAATGCTAGACCTACAAGTGCAAGTGCATTCAAATGACTAATGGCGCAAATGGTTAGTGGCAGATAAACAGCCGGTGTTTTGGGTACATAGTTTATTTGAAACTAGAGAGTGGCATTTGTTTAGAAATCAAAGCAGAATCAAAATTAGAATTTAAGGATTCCTTTAAAATTGGAATTTTCTGACTTAGAACTGGTTCTTGATGCCCAACCCTAGTTATGGTTTGGCACTACATAGATAAAATTCAACTGAATTCAATTCAGGTTGTGCACCTTATTACCCAGGACTACACAACACTGTAAAGTCAGTGGCCATTGATTGCATCCCATCTCCGTTTGCATGTGTTCATACATACAGTAGCGTGTACATGCATATCACTGGAGAAAGTGGAAAATGTCAGTGAGAGCAGGGCCTCATGGCAGAGCAGTACATATGATTTATGGGCGAAATAAATGGGATCACTGTAGGCACGGTAACAGGATCCCTGTAGAAGGAGGGTGAGAAGGGAAGATTCTTTTGTGGTGGTAATGGGCTCCATGGTGTCGGGGGGTGCAGAGGGGCAGAATGTTGGTAAGCTGATGCTGAGAGAGCAAAGGTAGCAGTGCTGCCACTGTAAGAAGGCCACTTCTACTACAACGCACAAACAATTCAACAATCTGACCCTGTTTGTGAGAATGTGCACAAGTGCATTGTCTGATTTGCATTAAACAGAGTTTGACACTAACTGAAATAAGCAACTTTGGTAGCCAATATATACATCCACATCTGACTAGTAATTTAGAGAAATAAGATGTTGTCAGGTGTTCATTTTGAATATGGTGGTACATAAAAAACACAAAGGGCTGCATAAGTGGGTGTATGTTTCCATAATTACAGGTCAAAAAATGAAATGTGATCAAGGTTCAAATAAAAAAAGAGCTACTGCTTGGTCTAAATCACACTGAGTCACTACAGATGCATGTGTGCCTGTCCACACAGCACAAGTGGCAGTCAGCACAGGTAGCGTCGGCACAGTTTAAAGCCACATTTGGCTGCTTCCACCTGTGGTTGGTGGACCCGTGCATTGTACTGGAGCAATCACACACTAGCTCAAAACTTTCCTGTCCTAATTTCTTTGATTGTTTTAAAAATTTAAGTTTTTGTTTCACAGTTATGCCCCCAAATGGAAGTTACACCCCTTGCTTGTAGGTGAGGCCAAGAACTTCTTGATGTTTTTGATGATATACAACCTAACGAAACCATACCAGAGCAAACACACCAGTCCCATAACAATGGCACTCCCTGACAGCAGCGACCTCCCCCAGCAGGACCATGCACACGATATCAGAAAACTGCTCAGAAGCAGCTTGAGGAACATGACAGTAAGATGAAGGCATTGGCCCAACCGCCAATCTCCCCAGATCCCAACCCAGCTGAGCATCTGTGGGATTTGCAGGAGACAACCTGATCCACAGAGGCCCCACCCCAATACATACAGCACCTAAAGGATCTGCTGCCAACATGCTGATGCCAGACACCACACAATACCCTGAGTTCCCAGGTCCATGAGCTTTATCAGGAGCAAGAGGAGGACACACAAAAGTAGGCAGGTGGTTTTAATGTGGATCTGTTGATCAGTATACACAGTACACTCTGATGCCTAATTACACGCTTCAAGTGAGCAGTCCAAAATGTACCACCTGTTTTCAAACCATGAACTGAAATGACTAGTTGATTACGTGATTTGTTGAACAGCAGAAAAAAATTATTGTCAGCTATTTTGATAGATTGATGTTAATTTTTGAAAATAACAATTCCTTACAACCTCTCACATGAAACTGGTAATTTTCTTTCTTGGAAGCTAGTTACCTGTATATTTTTGGGGCATGAATGGACATGCAACAATATTTAGAGCCATTACCTTGAGATTTAGAGTTCTTCCCCACTCTGTGCCAGTAATTTTTACTAAGAACTGGGACTAATTGGTCACAGGAATTATTTGTTATACAAATAAAGCCAAGAGCTATTACAAGACATTGATGCTTCGATGTCTTGTTAAAATGCTTTTTCTGATCACTTGTTCATGTACAAAGTACAAATCTGAATTCTAAAAGTCTGATTAACTATCATGACTTCATCACACAGGTCAGACCTAATATGCTTGCAGTCTGCAAAATGACATGCAGTGCTGGGCTTAAAAAAACAAAACACACAAAGCACATTAACAGAACAGTGAAGACAGGAACAGCGAGGAAAAAGACTGAGCAGGACTGGATGAAAAATGGTGTGGGGTGAAAGAAACTGGAGTGAGATAGAGACCTAAAACGCTCCAGAAGCCTGTCACATGGGGCCTGAAGCAGCACAGCTCAGCACTCTTTCTCTCTGTGTTCTGTCCATTCCTGACATTTTTCTGCTTTATTAGATTATCTGGGCTACATGGCTGTCTGTGGGTGAATGCAAGCACGCCTGCACATGCACGCATGCACACGTCGATTCATTACAGCCCTAACTGCTTACTTAGGTGTATGCCCTCTTTAAATTAAACCAGAGATAACCAAGCACCTTAGAAAACACCGGCCCTTAACGTGGACAGGAAGGCTAAAACCAGTCATTGAGGAGGAAATTAAGAAACATTGTTTGCGAGTGTATTATCATGCATGTGTGAGTGGTCATAAGGTTGGTTTTTAACGGGCTCATCTATAGGGACTCTGCTTCACATCATTAGTAATTCAATTTGCTCTTTATTAGCAGCTCTTATCAGAGGCACAGACGGCTAAGAGCAGCTTTCCTCACTCCATCTTCCTCTGCACTCACCCCTGCTCCACCTTTTCTGTGTCTCCGATTCTGAATGCCTGTCTTTAATTAGAGACGCATTTGTTCTTGCTATAAGCTATTCCGTTTCTTCGGATGACATAAAAAAACATGAAAAGAAGATGAGGACGAAGAGAGGGGAGAAAAGCTTTAGGAGGTGTCAGGAAGCATACATAAAGTTGGGTTAAAAAATCCCAAAAAGAGAAGTGTACTGATAGCCACAGAGCCATGGATACGAATAAAGCCTAATGTTAATAGTGATGGCTTTTCTAATGTCTTCTGACTCCATTGAGTATGGGAGATTACACCAAGATGGGCATGAGCCGTGTAGGGTACGCAAAGAATGACCGGAGGGTTGGAGGGGCAAGTGGAGGGAGGGAGGGGGAGACAGAGAGGGAGTGAGGGGGGCTGTAAAAACAATGATTGCTTTCCATCAGGTTAGGCCTATATTCTACAGTTCGTTAAAACAATCCAATTTGCAAAAGGATAATTATGCATTAGCTCCTTTTTATCTACTGGAGGGAGAGTGGTGCCAGGGCTTGATAGCAGTGGCACTGCCTGCCTCCACCTCTGCAAATTACCCGCTATCGGCACTTGTTCGCCATCACGGCTGAATTGGGCAATCAATTAACCCCCACCCCCACCTCTATACACATCTCCCGTGACAGCAGGAAAAACAAAGCCTCTAGGTCTAGGAGGACATGGATGTGAGCTGCTGCCCTCTGCTGGAGATAGCTGTAATCGTTGCTGTTAGAGTAACAGCTGGAGGGCCAATTGCTTAACGGTTTTATACTAATTCCGCACTAGATACCAGTTATAGGCTGTCTATAAGTCCATAGTGTGCTCACACTGGAAAAATTTTAAGAAAAAAAAGGAAGTAAGGAAATCAGCATGCATTATTGAATGTGCTGTTGGCCTATAATATACGACCTATAATACCCACAAAATTAAATGGGTACAAACAATACATTTTGGATGGCTGTAAAAATAGATCAGAAAGATTTTGGGAAAAAATACTGTCAAAACCACAGGTTGACTGAACTCTCAGCACATTATTTTAACATATTGTTTTTGATCAAAATTGCAAAATACCATGATTTCTTAAAAACTAACTGTAGAACCAATTCACGAAGACATTTAGTACATAGAAAACTGTACACTACTAAAATGAGAAGCACTGAGGGGAGACACTGTAAATAAAGACACAAAACTAAATAAAACCATAAAAACTAATAAACTAATCAAGCAAAGAACCAAGGGAGAATCCAAAGACATTTTTTTGAAAGGCTGACTCATGCCCCTTTTGGACTTTTTTCTTTACTGAAAGCAAGACAGACAGAGTCTGCAACAGGTCAGATTAATAAGACTCACCAATACTGTAGCCAATCCAGGTTTTGACAAAACATTCACAGAAGCTGAGGTTTAGTTTGTTACTTCCAGTTGTTTGTAGGAGTCTTTCCTCTGAGTTTAATAAACACCTGCAGCATCACACAGCAGCAGGATTCAAATGAGCTCTCCAAAAGAGTTTCGCAAATTTACACATTTGGAAAAACAGCAGTAACTTCACTCATGATTCAAAATTTTAAATTATCCCTGACTTGGCGGCAGGACTGACTAGGATCTTATAGAAAGTCCCAAGTCGGTGTACTTCACCTCACACATCTGAGCTGTCATACACAGAGTCACAGTTTATCAGCTCTAGTTAAGTCATTTGTTACAAAGCAGCTGTCCTCAGGTTGAGTCCTGAGCTCCATCACAGCTGTTGGGATATTTCAATTTAACGGCTGGTAAAGTTAGATCGTCACACATTGACTAAGATTAGCGTTTAGGACATCATAAATAGACAAATGTATTTATGATTTGAACAGTTTATTAAAGCTTGTTATCAGTTTACACTAAGTCTTAGTTTTTTAGAGCATTATCCTGCATTATAAATCAACTGATGTACTGTCCACTTGCATGTATGATAACTATTGCATTGGTCATGCAACTGGAAGCATCAAAATAAAAATTAAAAAACCCAGTCACACCGATGGCAAGACTGTGTCATAAGCAAGTCACTAACAAAGTGTGTAAAATATTTCGTTAAGCATTTAGAGCAATTAGACAAACTCTTGGCAAAAACAGTGTATCTATTTTGTACTTTTATCTGTAGTGTGTGCTTCTTACTTGTCCTTGATAAGGTGGGAGAAAGACGCCTCAACTTGTGTCTACCAAAAGACACAAGTTCCCTGGAGGGTGTCCTCTTAACTCCCATGGGACTCCTGGTGAAGGTGTGTATCCGGCCCCGTTGGGAGTACTTTACAGTTGACAGGCTGCTCCCCCTCTCTGACCCACTGCCACTGCGGTCACAATGCAGGGGGCAAAGAGTACAAATCAGTAAGACATTGGGATTTACTATCATGGAAACAATAGAGAAAATGGAGGGGTTCAGTGCCAAAGTAGACCAAACCACAAAAAATCTAAAGTTGAATTTGATGTTTTTTTTGATCAGTGTTTATGTTCCACAAGTTCATGGCAAAGTGCTCCAACCAGCAGGCCACTAGTAATGTCACAATGCAACGTTGAAGTTTGGCCCATAATGGCTTTGGCATGAAAATTTAGTGCCAAGCTGGGCCAAGCCACAGGAATTGCTGACTATTATATCGCGGGCACAGGTAGTTGCATGTGTTTGCGATTCAAGATGCCGGACAGCACGACCTCAATCCCCGTGTAAACTCAACTTGTAGCTACGATAAGGTAAACTAAAAACTTAATTAACCACCGCCAAACATCTATTACTACGCCATGGTCTTCAAAAATATCTCTAGTTCCGTATGATGATCCATGCAAACTCTTCAATGCTGTTTAGCAAGACAAACCTTAAATTTCTTTTATTACTTTTTTTTCAAAAAGTAGAAAATGTGGTATAGCCTGCTTTGGCACTCAGCAAAAGGAAAGGCAAAATTCAAATTCAAATTAGTCATCACAAAGTAGCTGTCTCTATCTCTGGACAGTGTTGAAACATCTTTGGATGCATATGATGACTCCTTCAACAACCACGATTGTTTTTAACAACACCAAATTTTGACCTCATTTTTTTTGTAAAACTAGTAAATGTGGTTTGGCCCACTTTGGCTCTAACCCCCTCAAATGTATTTAAATCAATGTATAAACAAACAGCAGTCTAACATGGGACAGAAAGTACTTTGCTGCCACCTTCTGGTAATAGACTGAAAAGTGCATTCTAGGTGTCCGTCAGTGCAGAAACAGGTCTGGACGAAAGTACATCAGATCATCTGCATGTTGCAGTTACTTACCTGCTAGCAGACTTTCTGATGATTTTCATCCTGCTGCGGAGCTTGAATCCTCCAGGCGAAGACGACAAGGAGGCACGCTGAGGTAAAGTTGGGGAAACAACAAGCCCTGCTTTTATTCCTTTGTTGCTTTTCTCTGCAGTCCAGTGGAAGGCAGATCTACAACGGGCCACTGTGGCCCCTTCTGTCGCTACCATAGAGGTACTCTGACACCCAGCCTTCCAACAGTAACGGCTACTAAGTGGAGAACTGGTAGAGCAGCCTGCAATTCCCTTTTTCAATTTTGCAGAAGGAGAAGCACTTGGCCTAAGTCTCTTGGTGGCATCTCCCTTCTCCAGGACTCTCTGAGCAAGAGTCAAAGCTTTGGGAGATAGAGACTTTCGAGATGTCTTAGCTTGGGCTCCAGCAGAGGAGATCCATTTGTACTTTGAGGTCTTGTGGGCTACATTGACTGGGCTGAGCTTTCGAGGTACCTTTTTAGCTGGGATTCTCTTACTGACTGAGGGACTACCACTGGCAGCTCCAGCCTTTAAGACTGATGTTGGGGCAACAATCACAGCTTTACCTGCAATGGAGGAAATGTCCTGGCTTTTTACCCATGTGAACTTTGACTTTTTCAAAAAAGATGCCCTAATTTGGGCCTGGCTGTTCTGAGACGAGGGGTTAAGGGAAGGTGGTTTCAATACTCTTGACGGAGCAGAAAAAGCTGGTGTGGTATTTCCAGCTGTGAGAACTGCTGGAGTTGTGGTAGTAATACTCTGTTTCGTTGCAGTGGAGGTTTTGCTGGTCTGGGAAGGTTGAACCTGTACTTGGGAGCTGCTCTGCAAACTGGTTGAGGTGTTCACTGTGAGTGATGATGGCACGACTGAAGAATTAATAGTTTTTCCTGATAGGACTACATGTCTGTTTTCAGCCCCATGCTGAAATTCTTGAGAGTGTCTGTGTAGAATTTCACATTGCACACTAGTCCCTGCTGAACTTGAAGCTTGTTTTTCATTTTCATCCTGAGACACCACTGCACCAAGTTTTCCAAGAGTATTCGTGTTTTTGCTGTTTAAGTGTCCCTTTTTCTTCTGTTGAGCAACCTCTGATGATAAAGTGACATCCCCCTCTTTTCCTCTGCTGTGACTGGGCAGTGAGGTGCTGTGAGTTGTACACTGGGAAGTAGACTGGTGAACAGTGGAGGAGGAGGAGGAGGAGGAGGAGGAGGAGGAGGAGGTAGAAGCTGAAGGATGTCCAACAGAGGACTGCGGGCTCTTATTTTTCAGTGAGTATGTTTTCTTCCAACTTCCTCTGCTCTGAGGATAATATAGTGTTCCTGAAGAGCTGTGAGGATGGAAAACAGATGTGCTTTGACCTCTGCCTCGGGCTGATGTTGAAGCTTCTGGACGCCTCTGCTCAGTTCCTGTAAATGGTGCGTCACCGTGGATGCTCTTATGTTTATTGATGAGATCTGTGAATTGAAAAAATAGGCGTGATTTGGGTTTGTAATCATTTGCAGATTAACGGACAAACACAAGTAATTAAAAATCATATCAAGTTCAACCAACAAAACATATTTATTGCTTTCCTTTAGAGGTATTTAGTCATCTAAACAGTTCTAGTTTAGTCTAGATATTAAAGGCAGCTAGCTTGTGGTGATGAAAACATCAAAATATTCCATTTAAAAAAGCACGATAACTACATCTTTTTGCAGTTAGTGTCCCTGTTCCTCTGGATAAGCCAATCAAAATTCTGTCACCAGTTCTTTTCTGCAAAAAAACAACAACCCCTCAGTAAGTGAGGAGAGAGATCGTCACTACTTCCATGTAAGAGACAAGGACTCACTTTTGAATAAAGTTTATGCTGTGTAAATGTTGTGTTTTGGAATATATAGATAGTCAGAGTAACTGAGCCTCCACAATCAAAGGAGGTAAAACTTCATCCCGATAGAGGTAAATAAACTTACAGCACCCTCTACACAGCAAGTATAATTGGTTTCCACCTGAATTTGGGCTTTACCTCTTTAGAGGATGCATTGACCAACTTCAAGCATTTTTTTTCTTGTAATTCCTGTTATGTTTCGAATTCATCACTAACTAACTGCTGTCTATGAGCAAAAGTGACACTCTTTGACATTGGAGTTCTATTTTTGTGTCTTCTACAAGTATGTGATGTCTTGAAGCAAGAAATGAGCCTGTGTTTTTCACTCTCACCATATGAGGTAATATAATTCAGGAAAATGCTATTTCATCAGAAACCACTGTGGTGAATGTTGTTTTACCACAGGGGTAACTACAATTATCTCTGACATAAAGACTTGATGGATCAGGATCTTCTAACATGTCACAAGTCTGTGTAGTTGTCTTCATATCAGACAGGTGAGGTGTCGCACACAGAGTCACAGTTTACTACCTGCAGGTCATGATTTGATACATAGCAGCTGTCCTCAGGCTGAGTTCTGAGCTCCATCACAGCTGTCGGGATATTTTGATTTTATTTTTGGTAAAGTAGTAGTTAGATTATCATCACACATGGACAGATTTTTTAGGATTTAGGAAACCATAAATAAACTACAGTGTGACAGTTTCATACGTTTGCTATTAGTTTAGATTTAGTTTTTTCTTTATTAGTGCATTACAATGTACTACATATTACTTGATATTCTGCCAAATTTCACGTTTGACAAATACCCTGTGTGTAACTTGGCTTTCTCTATCACTGTGTTGGTTATGTCTAAATGAAGCAGTAATGTATTAACATAAATGTGACTCATGTCTGAGTAACAGACTTCTTTTACTTTAACAGACTGATTAAACAGTAATGTTATGTATACCATGCCTGAAAAGGACTTTAAATACATAAAATAAAACCTGAAACAAATAATATGATCAGGTCAACTGGAAGTGAAAAAGCAGCTACAGAAAGTACAGACCTGTCACTTTCAGACAAAAGTCTATCATTAAAAGCTATCATCAAAATTTTAGATTAACTGTGCCAAATTTGGTCCATGGTTGGTTCAAATGTAGGATCCTGCGGGACCTGAGAACCATATGTGCATGTAATTTTTTTAATGATGGATTGATGAAAGTCAATGAGTTTTGAAGCTTCTCTGGCAAATTGTGGTGGTACTTACTCAGACACTTGGTATTCTTTCTGGGTCACCAATGTGAGAATGACTATATCTTTGTGCCCTATAGATAAATAGCAGCATTTGCAAGCGAAGACATTTTTTTTTCTACAAACGTAGGCTATTTACCGTTATGGCTTGCAGTTAAACAATTAAACAAGAATATGCAGTTTGTTTTTCAACTGTGTTTGAACTATTAAAATATCAGAGGAATCCGGCCTATTCCAGCATAAACACCAAGGTAGTTGCTTATTAAAATGCGTTTATTTACTGACACTAACGCCTCTATTTAGACAGGTTACCAGGTACAGTGGTTTGTTTGGTGGAAAAGCTAACGGTTTAAGTTCGTTGTTGAAATATTTTAAAACGCGGCCTGACAGCCTACAAGCAGCTCTGAATTCAAAGAGCACAACACTTAAAATGTTTTCTAAGCCGCCAGTTACGATTACAGTTGTCGACATTTACCAAGAGAGACTTACTTTGTAAAAGTTCAATTTGCCTCTTCAGTGCTTCTCTCTCCTCCATGTTTACGACTGAAAACAGCTCGTCATCAAATAGCGACACAGAGAAGCGCTTAAGGATGACGTATTTTATACTGGCCAATCACAGTCACAAGAGCTTTCAGACGCGGAACCCACAGCGTTGACTTCAATAGGCTCGTTCGACATCTGTCAGACCTGCGCAGATTCGATCACCGGAGATCAACCCACAGTGCATGCTGGTTAGATTTCTGTCCGACTTGATCCCGACCTTCGCTGACGCAATGCAAAAGTAGGCAGCGATAACCGTGACAACAACACGGCTGCAGTTTCAGGAGCCAGACGCCGCAGTTGATCGCTAATGACTGCATGGCCTGCAGGGATGGGAAACGTCTGGTGCTCACCTGATCTAACAGCTGATTGGTTTAGATGTTGAATCAACAATAGGACGTTTAATAGAAACTGTTGATTTTAGTAGATTTACAGAGATTTCATTTTTTTTGTTGTTGTTGTTCTTTTGTTTTTTGTTTAGATATAATGATTAGAAGATCGATTTATACATGCGTGGTTGATGGTGATCATAATCAGCCAGAAAGGCTGAACACATTGAGATTGCACATCATAAACTGCCAACAATATGTAGATCTGGTATATTATCACTGGGCTCATTCTTTCAGTATTTAGCATCACCAACATTTCTGGTTAGGGATGTGACAATTGTTCAAATAATATCTGTACAAATGTTTCAGTTAGTGGAGGACAGCTTTGGTTTCCTGATTTATTTACAGTGCTGAACTAATCTGATGCAGATTTACAGGAGAATTCATAAAAATGGAGATTGAACCATGAACAGAGATCATAGATCACCTGTATAACATTTTTAAAGGCTGCCCTGTGTACAAACTCACATATTATTGAAGTACCTTTTAATAAATTACTTTGTTTCTGTAAGTTCCCATACACACTGAAGGATGCTGAAGACTGTCTTGAATGTAGACCATTAGTGCTGCTCCCTCCTTCTGCCACCTGCTCCCATTTACTTATCAGTTCACCTCTGTATTGCAGGGGTCATTGCAAAAATCCCAATAATAAAGATCTCTCAAAACCTCAATGATCTGCTTGCATGATGCCACTGGAGGTAAATAAGAAAGTACACAATATGTATCTATTTGAAATGTGAGTGAATAAGTG
Organism: Stegastes partitus; assembly: GCF_000690725.1. Lineage (NCBI taxonomy): Eukaryota > Metazoa > Chordata > Actinopteri > Pomacentridae > Stegastes > Stegastes partitus. The sequence goes on from NW_007577976.1 coordinate 407,662, forward strand.
ATACTTTGAATATAAAAGTGCTAGTCTTATTTTTGGATAGTAGTTTAGCGTTGTTTATTCAGAGAAATTCTAATTTCAAAGCCTACAACTGAAGCAGTCTTACAATGAAGCAGACAATACTGAACCATCTTCAGCTACAACAAGCTGAAGAGGTGGGCTGCATACAAGACGATAATCACTTATCCAAATGTTACACAGGGTACAAGTAGGGGAGAACCCAAGAGGTGGCCGCGGCTGTCTCAGACTAAAGTCTGGCCACCCTCACACAACCAGCAGTGAGGCCTGTTAGAGGGCTACACATATGCTCATTGATTTGGAGTTACATCTTAATACTCATGTTATTTTAAGTTGTGATATCAACTATTAAAAAGGCATAACTTGGAACAACCATTCCAGATATTTATTTTAAATCAACTGAGGGTTTCATAAAAAAACTTATTAGATATTAGTCCTCATGGCATTCTTTTAAATGTCAGCCATCCTTGCATCGACAAATTATAAGTACAACAATCGTTTATTTGACCCACATTGATTTACCATGAAGAAGAAATTACATTAAGGTGACCTCACTTATACATATACTTTGGCTCCGTCGCTGGGTACAAGGAGACTAAAAGAGTTTTTCAGCGAAGCAGAGTTCGTCTTCTCATGTTTTATTCAGATAAAGCTGCTGCTTGCCTGTCAGACAGTACTGAGGGCTGCACCTTCCACCATTGAACCAGCCGAGCTGACAGCCGAACAGCGTCACTTTGAAAACCTTCCTGGATTTGTGCTTCATAACATTTTAAACTGTCTCCGGAAAGGACACTGAAAAAAAAAAGTGTGGTTTAAAAACTTTGCGATAAACTGTCATTTTAACGAGAAGAGTGTTACACCTGTGACACCGCTGTGAAATGTGAAATGAAACGAAAGGGGAAGTGAAACTTAACGCAGCTGGTTGGTCGTCAAGCGAAAAGAGTGAAGACAACAGAAAGAAGAATCTAAAGTTCCTTAGTAAGTGAAGGTAAAGTTAATTAACAATGACTTTGTCCCAGATACTTGTTGGAGAAAGTAAGACAAACACTGTGAACTATTCTAGACTGAAGTTATTCAAATACCGTTTAGGCTTAACAATGTTAGTTGTGATTTTAGGTTGACGATGTTAACTTTGTAGCTAGTTAGCGAGCTAGCTTCAGTGTCGGTTGCCGTATTTGTAACAAGATTATTGTTGTTGTTTTAACACTCGTGTATCCGCACTGTGTGTATTCCTGTACAGTACCTCCTGGCATCAGCAACATGGCATCAATTACCTACCACTACTTCATCATAACTAAAAAGCCTCAATACCCTCAATACTCTCAACACATCAACGCAGGACAAATATGTTACATGTCTGACTACAAGCTCAAATCACAACTCAAAATATCTCCCTCTCCCATAAATTTGCGTGTCTTCATCATGGGTTCACGTTCGCAGTTAGATTATGACCTAGAGTTCAGCAGTATAAAGGAGCTCAGTGCAAAGGAAGCTGAACTGCTGCTGGCCCTGGCTGAAGACACCGAAAGGCTGAAATGGTTTGAAGAGAGAGACGCTCTCCAAACAGCACTGGGACTCAGCGTGGGCACCGAGGTCACTGTGGAGGAAGACGGAAAAAAGCTGAGAGGCACCATTCGCTATATTGGAGGCATGGGAGAGCTAATCTGTCCCCCTGGCATAAAAGGAACATTCTTTGGAATTGAACTACAGGTACGACTTCAAAGTGTTGGTTCAGTTAAAACAAACAAACACACACACATACACACACACACACACACACACACAACCAAAGCCATCTCAGCCTTATCATTCTCCATGCGGATGGATTTGAACTTCAAGTGTAAGGGCTCCCACTCTGAAAGTAACAAGTGCACAAGAGCACTCGAGGACTGTCTGATGCTTTTATGTGCATATCTGCAGACTTTTACTTTTTATTTTCAAGTAGGTCTGTCAGTTGTTTTTTTTAATAAATCAATAAGTTGTTCAGTCTATAAAATGTCAGCATATGGTGAAACATGCCTATCAGTGTTTCCCAAAGCCCAAGATGCAAAGTTAATTTAGGGTACTGTCATCAAGGAGAAAGAAACCAGAAAATATTCAGGTTTAAGAATCTACAATTTTGTTTTTGTTTTTTCTGAAAAATTACAAAGTGATTAATTGATTATCAAAATAGTTAAATGTTCCATTTTACATCACTTAGCAGTTAAAAAAATTACTTGATTAATTGTTACAGCTCTACTACCAATTGCAATATTTTAAGTTTTTTTTTAAATCACTCAAAACAGGTAATCAGTGATCAAAATACCAGTGGATTCATTTAATAACTGGTAGCTTTAGTCACTTAATTGTTGCAGCTCTACTGCATAAAATATTGGCAACTGTTATCCTGTATTTCTTTTTCTACTGGGTCATAATTAAAACATTTAGAGGCCATGTACAAACTGATACATGGGTCTGTTAACATTTAAATACAATGGGGTCAGACCTAATAGAATGTGAGTTTTTCCGTGGCTTGCTGGACTGACTGTTTTTGTGTATTAGCAGTTGTGCATAATCCCCATAGACCCTGTGGCTGTGAGCAGTTTTCATTAAAACTTCTTGCACCCATCAAGAGACATTTGTGATACTAGTCTATCAAGAATAAATATTGTCCCCATTACTCCAAACTATGGGAGAAATGGGTAGAAACTAGTGCAGGGAAATGGCACTCCGAGAAAACACTGTATTTTACACCAAATTGAAGGCACAGAAGTTTTGAGCACCACAACAACATTCCATTTACCTGTGTTATACTAAGGTGGCAACACGTCTTAGAAGTGGATATTTCAAATGTCAGTAAAGGAAGAAAATATTATCTGCACGCCTAGTGCCACTATAGATAAAATAGGTAAACTGGCCTTTTATGTGTTTTATAACCTAATTTAAAATTCTTAGTAGTTTGCTTCCCTGATGGATTTATTGAACTGATGAAGGATATGTGTAAGATTATTTCACATGTGCTTCTGTGCTTCTGATTTTTTCCAGGGAGCAGACAGAAAGAAGGGGAAAACTGACGGGACCTTTAGGTTTGAGAAGCTTTTCTCCTGTGACAAAAACTGTGGCATTTTTGCCCCATTCTCCAGAGTCAGGCCTTTGGTCCCCATCCCCTTGGCACCATCTCATCCTGACCCCTCCCCAAAGCTACAACCAGAAGAGCTAATTCCAGGGGATAGAGTTACATACTTCATCAATGATACATGTCGCCATGGAATGGTGGTGGATGTCCAGGAAAAGGATGGACAACATATTGTTCAGATCTCCACAGTTAGTAATCTTTCTTTCTTTCTTTCTTTCTTTCTTTCTTTCTTTCTTTCTTTCTTTCTTTCTTTCTTTCTTTCTTTCTTTCTTATGTATTTATTTATTTTTCAGTTGTCGATCATAGATGTGACATGAAAATAATCAAGCTGCAATTGAAGGGCACAGTCTAAGCTTTAATTTAAGGGTATGGACAAAAATACATTTAACATTTAAGAACCCCATCCATTTTTATACCCAGTCCTCTGTTATTAGGGACTCAATTGTAATTGGACAAATTAACATAATTGTAAATAATATAATTAATGATCATCTTTAATACTTTGCCAATAATCTTTAGGCGGGAATTACTACCTGAGGTCTGGAAGTCACTAAAGAACTGGTCCTCCTTTGTAATCTTTTTCTTAGACCTTTAGTTATTTCTTTTTCTGATTTTATTTGTTCATGCATCTGTCTGCCCTCCATTTTGTCCTCAGCAAGTGAAATACATGCTCCACTGGGTTTAGCTGACTGACTCAGACATTGCTGAATTTTCCACTTTTTACCTTGAAAAATTCCTGGTTTTCTTTTGCAGTATAATTTGGTTTATTGTTCAGCTGTGGTGTGAAGAACTGTGCAATTAGCTTTGCCTTATTTGACTAAATTTGAGCATAAGTAAATTAAGTAAATTAAGTAAATCTTAATTTGCTTTATCCTGCCTGCTTCTGTGTTCTGGGATGTCAGTTATGTGACACGGAGCCTCGCAGTGCCCATTTAATCACACTGTCTTTACGTGTTTTTACAGATAATGTGTACTTTGGATGATGAGCTGTTCCAAGCCTTTACCATACTTTTTATTCCCTTCATGCTGGTGCAGGTTAAACTTAGCTTCATCTTTCCAAAGTATGCTGTTACAGACCTGTACAGGCTTTTTAATATGGTTTGTGGCAAAGTCTATTCTGGCCTTTCTATTCTTGAAGCTTAGGCATGAAAGCTTTTCACCTTGTGGTCAATTCTCTGTATATGTTCTCATTAAGTCTTTGCATTCTAGCAAACTCAGATAAATATGCCTTCTTCCTGGAGAGTATTCTGCACTTTGCTGGATGCTGTGAAGGATTTTTTCTTTACAGTAGAAATGATCCTCCAATCATCAATCAAGGATGTCTTCTGTGGCCTTTTCATCTTGCTGAGCTCTGTTCTGTTTTTCTCAGAATGTATCAAACCGTTGTTGTGTTCGCTACTAATGGCCCCACTGTCTTCCTGATGTATTTGCTGGGTTTGCTTGGAATTCACATCAGACCTTTTACCTGCTTTGATGAAGAAATAATGAGAGATTCGGCTACACCTCTCGATAAAACGGCTTTTAAATCAATGTCGAATTACTTATGTTCCTCAGATGTGAATTTGAATACCCTCAAATTAAAGCGAAGAGTCTACCCTTAAAACCCACATTCATTATATACCTATAACTTGAATCACTTTTTAAAAATACTCATACCTACACTGCCAGTTTTTTGAGCTGTAAGCCACAGTGTTGTTGCCATTTTCTGTAGCTCCTGCTCACCCTTAAGTTCCCTGCTACAACCAAATGCTCATATTTAAATACAAATTTTCAACAACCTTTAAGCACAGCGTTGCCAGTTTACATGACATTCACAGTTTTTTCTTTGGCACTTTCAGGACACAGATGAAACTGGGAAGACAGGGGGTGAAGTTAAAGTTCCACTAGACCAGGTGGCTAAGGGAGAGGTGCCTGCAGGTTTGAGCAACTCTTTACATGACGGTGTGTAATTTTGTTTGTTACATTCGTAATACATCTTACCCAAATGTATTCTTCATTGCAGAGCCAGAGAGCATGGACGTCGATATGCCCCTGGTGCTGGCAGACACTGATGATCCGTGTATGGGTCTGAGTTTGAACTCTGTGGTAGAGGTGACCTTGGGTGAAGGCAATTCATATGGAATTATCCGCTGGATGGGCACTCTGCCTAACCGAAAGGAAACCATGGTCGGACTAGAGCTGGTAATTTTTGTACTGATACACTATAGAAGAGAAGTGTAATATCACTTAAGTGACAAATGATTCAAAATTGAGTCAACGCTGAATAATTTAATTTTTCCTAAGTCTAACAGTAGTGTATTTTCTCTTACAAACAATCAAAATCAAATACTTTACAGAGACTGTATTGAATAATATACAAACTCGGTCCGACAAAGATTAATACACTTGTGATCACTGACACACAAGTTAGAAAACATGATTGTTGAAAATAAACTGAGTACAATTATGTTTTCCAATTAGTCTAACTGTATGAACATGATTAGAAAATTACTTATATGTATTACCAAACAAAAATAATACAGAAAGACCAGTGACCAACTAAAAAGAAATCAGAAGGTATAGAATGAGCCATAGTACCACTATTCTACTATATAAAAACAGACAGGTCACTGTTTCACAGTTAGCAAAGGGAGCTGGGAGCACATTCTGGTCTGATGAGCTAAAGACAAAGAAGAAAAATTTGTTTGCTGTGCTGGGGTCCAACATGTCTGACATAACCCTGGCCAGAACTATCGCAATTAATGCCTAGCCCTGACAATACAACACAGAAATGCAAGAGTGATGTTATGGGGCTGCATGAGTGCAGAAGGTGTTGGAGAGATGATATTTATGGGTGCACCATAAATGCCTGTCGATATACCAAAATGCTGGCTAAGAAGATGACTCCTGCTCTGCAGAATTTGTGAGACTTTATTTAAAATATACTAGATATATACAATTTTTGTTTTTTTTAATTTTACTTTTGAGCAAATAGAAGTGAAGCAATTATTGAAAGGTAATACAATGTAGAATCATTTTACATTTAAGTGATGTTGTACAGTTGTATAGTGATATAATGCAAATAATATGGTGCAGATTCAAGACTATGAAGTGCCTTGCCACAATTCTGCAATATTCATCACAAACTAATTTGTGTAGTTTTGCAAATATGGTTTGACCCTATGTAAAAACATTTGCACTATATCTGCATGAGTGAGAGGCAACTGAATTCCTCTGAAATTATACTGTTAAGGGGTTCTCTGGTTAAATTTCGGTCCTCAGTCTAATCAGTCTGTATTTCCACCTGCAGGAAGAAGACAAAGGAGTGAGTGATGGTACTTTTAAAAATGAGCGTTATTTCATATGTCCTTCCAAAAGAGCTCTGTTTGTGAAGCTGAGTTCCTGCCGTCCTGACTCACGCTTTCAGAGCATGTCAGCCAATCACATGGACAAGATGGCAGTACTGGAAGACAAAGGTTTGTACAGGATTGACCAGCTAACTTCTGAGCAGTCTTGAGAAACTCCTTGTTCAGAAGGGATTGTTTTTCCTGAAAACAGTGTATTTGTGAAGAGAAGGCAACTTTGGTCAGGGACATAATTAGTGCCCCCTTGTGGGTGTAGTGGTTCTGTTGTCAGCATGGCTTCCTGCCCACTTATTTGAAAATACTTTTTTATTTTTTCCTCAGTTATTATTTTAAAAGGGAAGAAAAGAGACATTGTATGTACAGTAAACATATTGTTTTTAGAAGTATTGTTAGCTGCATACATATTGTACATACAATTCTACTGCCTATTGTTTAATGTGTTATGTTGTGTGATATGATATTTCTGTGTGTACATACATTACAATTTATCGGTTTGTGTTTTACTTCAGAGGGAGAGACAGAACACAGCACAGGAACACCAGAGACTGTTCTTCCTCTCAGCACAGAGCAGGTTAACCAGTTTCTGCTTGGACGAATGAAGGGCATTCAAGGGCACTGTAACTCGTGCTACATGGACTCTGCCCTCTTCAGGTCAGGACGATGAACATGTGATGATAAATAATATCCCTTCTTCTCATTTTTAAGTTTGTACATCCTTCCTTTTGTCGCTGCCTCTCCTCTTGCCGTAGTCCCTCTAATCAGAGATGTGAGTGGAGGAGTTGAGAAAGAGGCACGAGGAGAGAGGACAGCATTTAACAAAACGAGACATCTTTACCTCAGATCTGTTGTTCTTAGACAGTGGCAATTAAAATGACATGTGCCATAGCTGTAACATCTGTGCATTGTTTTCTTACAACCTACCGCTGTATTTTATGATCTCCGGGTGGACACCAAGAGAAAATACATGCAAGCACAGGGACAACACATAAACTACACAGAGAAATAGAATCAAACCCTGGACCATCTACCTGCAACACTGCTAACCACCAGAGTATATTGCGATTAAGAGATAGTTATTATATAGACACAGTTGTCAGTCCTGTTCCCACCATGGTATATATATTCCAGCTGTATGTTCAAAACATACATTCTTGTGAGAAAAAAAATCCAGTTTTAAACTCCCATCATGTTGGAGTGCATATTGTAGTTTTTCATGTCAAATTTATGTTTCTTTCTTTGCTTTCAGTTTGTTTACTTGCTCCTCTGTGTTGGACTCCATGCTGTTCAAATCAACAGCACCTCAGGATGCCCCAATCCAGAAAACTCTGCTCCATGATATTGTCAACCCCCTCCGCAGGTGTGTGCTTCGAAATATTTGTGTGATGCAAAACATGTGTTAAGGATGGACAATATATAAGTTTATAATTTTATCTTAATAAAACCATGATAATGAAAAATAATTTATATATACATATATAAACAATAATTTTTAAAAATAGTTTTCTTTTGAATTGCCTATTTTAATATAGACCAGCAGAAAAAAGATTGACATTGAATCTAACCACTTAAGACATTTTATGTCACAGCAGCATGAACACACAAATAAATACATTTACATACATAAATAAATAAGGATAAAGCAAATATCTTACCTTAATAAACATTAAATAAAGAAAGCAAGTCAGACACTAATGCACAGAAGGTGACTGGGATGACTTGCATGGAGACCAAGAGGAGAACAACAGAAGGCGAGGGTCTCCCTTATCAAGTGATATGCTACGCTGCATGCTTGGGATTTGTCCGTGGAACTGAACTTTGCATTTTCACAAAGTACTTTCATGGTGATTTGTATTTCATGCATTTAAGTGAAAACATTTTTTTGAACACTTTTCTTGTGGCTGTTGATGAAGAGTCTAACAGAGGCACATGTCATTATTTTATCACTCAGGCTAGGCTGTGTTGTGTGTTGTGTTTTGTTGTCTGTGTTGTTTGCAGTAAGGGCTTTGTGGAGGGACGGCACATCATGAAGCTCCGGCAGCAGCTGCAGAAACATGGCTATAGTCACTCTTTCACCACAGATGAGAAGGGTCAGGCGACTCTGGAAGCTTTAATACAAATTACTTGCTTGTTTGGTTTAAAGTGAACATTCATTGTAAAGTTTATTTTTCAGATCCAGAGGAGTTCCTTATTGTCATCATGCACCACATTCTTGCCCTGGACCCTCTGTTGAAACTGTACGTTTAGTTGCTGTTCAATATTCCTCACCAATATATAGCTTGAATTATTTGGCACTACCTTATGAAATAGACTTAGTCTTTTTTTTTGTCTTGTTTTTTCTCATTTAGTTCAGCTGGTGGTAAAGTGCAGGAGAGTTACTGCTATCAGATCTTCCTGGACCAGAATCACAGCCTGGTTCTGCCCACTGTCCAGCAGCTACTGGAACATTCCTTCCACAGTGCAGGATTAAAGCTGGCAGAGGTGAGATCCCTTTGTTTTTTTAGTCAAAAAACTGCAGAAGAGTACTTTTACTTTTGTTATTTTATGTAACAGTTAGCAGTGATGTGATGCTTCACAAACACTGCAATCAAAACAATTATAACAATTCCTGATCTGTGATTATCGATGTTCCACAGCAGTGCAGGTGGTAAGCTTACTAGTTGGTTTTGAAAAAAATACGTTATGATTTGTTATAATAATGTGAAACTATCTTTGACACTTTGATATTTTAGTAAAAAAATAAAATAACATAAATAAATGATTTTTCTGTAGCGATCAATCCAGCATTTTTTTCATTCAACTTTTATTGATCTAATACCTTTCCTTTCTATGGTTAATTTTTCAGCAGATGGCAGTGTTGGATAGTTTTTTTCCGGTAGAACTCTGATCATTTTAGTGGTGTCTGTGTTGTGGGATCTTCTTATTTTTTTTGTCTTGAACTTGCAGGTGCCATCCTGCCTCATCCTCCAGATGCCTCGTTTTGGGAAGAAATTTAAGATGTTTGACAAAATTATTCCCTCTCTGGAGGTGGACATCACTGACCTCCTCTCCGAAGGTACTGTTAACCACACATATCCTTTTTAAGCACACATGTACCTCCAGGATTTCACTCATTAAATATATCACGTAATGTATGTTTCAGGTCCTCAGTCGTGCATGCTATGTGGAAATGTGGCTGAGCAAGAATGCACTGACTGTTTTAAAGATCCTGTTTTCAGCCCGACGGGATTCAAAGTCTTCTGCAAGACATGTTCAACACAGGTTTGTGGTATTATCTGGACACCTGAGTCATTTTGTCAGTGGTGGCTTTTCTCAATGGCTTCTTGAGCATAGAGAGAATAGACTGAAATCACTTTTCCCATGTGATGTATCCCACCTCACCACCACTTCACCAGCTTTTGCTGCTATTAGTACGTAGAGTTGAGACACAAGAAGGATTTATTTTTTTAAAGAATAAAATCAGAATCAAGAGTAGGCTACACCGCAAATCAGTCAGTGGTCTTTCACTGCTTAAATGTGGACAGAAGTTGGGTTTGCCGACATGTATAATGTATGAATTTGAGTATAGATACTCATCATATCATATTTTAAGGCTGGATTAGTTTGATCAAAATCACCAGTACTTCAAAAGAATATTCTACCTCGCCCCCGGAAACAAATATGAAATTAGTCAGATTTTTTTCATACTTTATTTCAAAAACTGTGTATTTGGTAAGAAATGTAGCAGAGTAGCAGGGTGGTGCAGTTGGTAGCACTGTTGCCTCGCAGCAAGAA